>NW_024370705.1:1234181-1264306 GCF_014805655.1 Passer montanus | reverse complement strand
TGGCACTCCTCAGGAAGGAAGCCCCCGTGTCCCCCCGGCCCCTCACGGCCCCGGCCCCCCCTTCACGCTCCCCCCTCACGGCCCCACTCACGTCCCCTCGGCGCCGCGGCTGCCCACGATGAAGCCGAACTTATCGACGCGCCGCTCCTCGGGGCCGCCGCCGTTGATCTCGGAGTCGGAGCCGAGAGAACTAAGCTCATCGCCGCCAGGGTCGGCGAGGCTCTCGCGGGTGCCCGCCAGGCTGCGCCCGCCGGGCGAGCTGGGCCCGCCGCCCCCGCGGCTCTTGGCCATGGCGGCGCCTCAGCGGCGGCGCGGCCGCTCCGCCATGCCGGGACACGGCGGCGGCCACGCCCCGCCCCGGCCACGCCCCCTCCCTGCACCGCCATTGGGCGGGAGCAGGAACTCGGCCAATCAGCCGCCAGAATTCAGGGCAGGAGAGCCCGCCCCCGGAGCTGATTGGTCGAGCGGACGAGGCGAGCTGTCCATCAAGTGCCGGCGGGTGTCGGTGAGGGGCGGGGCTCCGTGGGCCGGCAGGGGGGCAGCGCTGCGGCGGCAGGGAGTGGGACCAGTATGAGAGAGAACGGGAGGGACTGGGACCAGTATGAGAGACAACGGGAGGGACTGGGACCAGTATGAGAGAGAACGGGAGGGACTGGGACCAGTATGAGAGACAACGGGAGGGACTGGGACCAGTACGAGAGAGAACGGGAGGGACTGGGACCAGTACGAGAGAGAACGGGAGGGACTGGGACCAGTATGGGACAGAACGGGAGGGACTGGGACCAGTACGAGAGAGAACGGGAGGGACTGGGACCAGTACGAGAGAGAACGGGGGGGACTGGGACCAGTACGAGAGAGAACGGGACCAGTGTGAGACAGAAGGGGCTGTACTAGGTTCTGCATGAGATAGAAGGAGCTCTGCTGGGGCCAGTACGAGCCATAATGAGCTGTACTGGGACCAGTACGGGCCATGACACGCTGTACTGGGATTGGCATGAGATACAACACAGCTGTACTGGGATGTGGGTGATAGATAACAGGGCTGTACTGGAACCAGTGTGAGATAAAATGGGCCATACTGGGACCAGCAAGGGCCATAGCAGAGCTGTGCTGGGCCCTGTGTAAGGGTGCAGCAGGAGCAGCCTCAGCGGGGCTGTGCTGGGATGGCACTGGCATTCCAGGAGGGCTGCATACTGGGACTGCAGGAGGGCTGTGCTGGGAAGCACTGGGGCATCCATGGGCATGGGGCAGTGGTGGGATCTGTTTCCCTGTCCAGGGCTGTCCCTGCCCTGCAGATCCCACAGCCAGACCACTGTGTGACCTCAGAGTCCCCATCCACAGCACCCCAGACAGGTAAAACCAGCCCAGCTCTCCCAAAAATAACACACCAGAGGATCTGCAGGAGACTGGGATGTGCTGGGACCTGTCCCAGGTACAGCCTGCCAGGGGCAGGTCCATCTCACCTGCAGAGCCCAGGGCTCCATTTCCTCCCTCTTGCAGCACAGAACAGGGGGTATTGCAAGGAGCCCTCTCAAGGTGGTACTGTGCCAAAAGGAAGAGGGAATGAGGCTCCTTAAAATCAGCAACTCAACCTACTTCCAGATTTTTCTGGCACCAGTCCTTGCCACTGAAGTGGAAGGCTGGGATGGCGCTTGTTTTGTAGCAGACCTGCACACACACAGTCTGCTGCAGCATGCATCCCTCGGGTTTAGATGGAAGCAGGCTGGCAAGGCTCCACAAAAGTGATTTCCAGGGGGAAGTCTTCTTGCTGGAGTGCCTGTAAAGGGACTCGGCTGAAACCGCAACCGAGGGCACCGAGGGAACAGCTCCCACCAGGAGCTCAGTGGTGCCCAGCACAGCAGGAGGAGGAACACAGGGTGACCTTCAGCACAGCCCCGGATACAAACACAACTTCTCCATTTCACAGCTCTCTTGGCAGTTTTTTTCTATCCGCTCTGGAAAACCCCGCTCACTGCCTGTTTTCTCCAGGACTGTACCTATTGTCTGGTTTTGAAGAGAGAAGGGAAGTGATTATCCTGCCTTCCTGCAGGGCAGGAGCACGCTGCACCCACCATCCAGCCACACGCTCCGGATTCCTGCAGCAGGGAGGGGAGGCTGTGACAGGACAGTGGGACCTGGCAGACAACAGCTGGACACTGTGGCCAGGGAACACTGGCCACCTGGGCTGGGCCAGTGCCAGCCACCCTCCCCACAGCCACAGGGCTTCCTCCTGAACCCAGGGGAGCACACCAGAGGCAGGAGGATGCAGGCTCTTCCCTCCTGCTGCATCCCTCTCTCCCCTCCTAAGCATGGAATAAGGTAAACAGGATGTTTCTACACTGCCTGACCATTACTAAAAATATATAGAATAATAAATGTATGGCTTTGGGTTACCCAAAAAAAAACCCCAGAGGTGCCCAAATTCCAGACACCTGGCTCTTCCTGGGCACCTAATTCCATGGATTAACTTTGCTGTGTTGTGTTTCTATCAAACACTGACTGAAGGCCCAGGAATCATCTGTTTTCCAGACCCAGATGCTCTCCAGGACCAAGAGATTCCAGCTGCAGGATATAATTGTCAAATCACATTTTCCAGTAAAATTCTTGTTAAGTTCAGAGTATTCCCCCCCCCCTCACACACAGACATAAGCATTCCTTCAGGAATGACTGAGGAACACCAGGGCAACTTCAACAAGCCCCTTTTCTTGTAGCTTTTCCCATAAATTAAGAGGATTTCCTATTGTAAACTGCTTAATTACAAATCCTGATGTATTTCCCCATCCGGGTGCTCCAAAGCCAGGCACATCTCCATTAAAAACCCCAAATCCAAGGAAGGAGAGCTGCATGTTTATTGAAAGGAATCACAGGCTGTCCAGAGCAGACCCAGACCTCCTTTATCACAGGAACAGCAACACAAGTTCATGCCAAGGGAGGAAAAACTTCCAAGTCAGGGTCCATACAAGATCCAAGACAGGGAAAGAACAAGGGGGTTAATAAGTGTGGGGGGAAGAAGTTTTCAATTAGCAGGAGGTTAAATGAAGCAGTGAGTGCTGAGGGCAGACAGATGATGCTCCTGGCCACCATAAATCCCTCAAAGATGGATCTAAACTAAGCTGGGCATGACCTTGATGATGTCTTTTCCCGAGGGGATTCAAGGGAGAGCCTGCACTCCAGCAAAGCATTGATCACTACAGACTACTCACTACACTGACACATTTTGGGGCTCCATCAGCTGCTCATCAGTGGGGGTCAGTCCCTGTGTTCAAACTGCTGCTGGGGGGCAGTGGATGCAGCCCCCAAAAGGCCAGAAGGGAAACAGGAATGGGAGGGTTGGGGTTACAGCAGGGACACGTTACGTCTCAGGGCTCCACACCTCCTATTTCTTCCTGCCTCCTCTCTCTTTGAGTGCCAGGTGAATCAGAGAGCCACTCGTCATGTTGTAATAAGCCAGGGAGTTGGAATCCTTGATGAAGATGCCCTGAGGGGAGGAGAAAAGGATAAAAAACCCACAAAAGATCAGTCAGGGCACAAACCTCAGTGCTGCCTTCCCACAGAATCCCACCTAGATCCCAACCCTCCTGGCTGTACACTCAGAGCAGGGGATGACAGAACAGTGCTGGCTTCGAAGACCCCAGAGAGATTCCAGAGCCTAAGGTGGACTCTTGCTGGGAGAGTGGGTACTCTTGCTGAGGTGGGTACAGAATCCTAGAATGGTTTGGGACCCTAAAGATCCCCCTATCCACCCCACCTTGCCATGGGCAGGGACACTTTCTACTAGACCAGCCAATAGAGACAAGGTGGCTCCTACAACACACAGATAAAGTCACCACCAGAGGAGTTACTCAGGCTCCACTCTTGCCCCACCTTTCTTTTTTTCCCTTAAAAATAATCAGCTCAGCTGCCCTTCTTGTTAAGGGTTAACAGAGTATCTGCCCACAGATGAACTCTGAGGAGATAAGTGCACAAAGTTCACTGCTTAGGCAGCAGGTTGTGCCTGCCTGGGCACATGCATGACTGGAAATAAGTCATTAAAAAGGAACGGGGCTTTTCTCACAGCTCTGGCTCCCAGAGGAAGAGAGAGAAGAGAGAGTGAGCTCTTCCCTTCCCTGTTCTGGAGAAAGCCTTCCCTGAGCTGCCAGGGCTCCAAAGCACGCTCGCCCACCTCCTGGAGCACACAGCAGAGCTGTGGGAGCAGGCTGCTGCAGTTAAATGTCAAAAAAAAAACCAACAAAACAAAACCAAAACAAACTAATAAAACAAGAGGCTGATTTCAGAGAAAGCCACACCAAGTTTGGAAGACTCATCTCAGCAACAACAATGTGAAAATCTACTGATTTAGTCACCTACTAAAAGTCTGTCCTGCTGTAACAGAGGGCAGATCTGTCACAGCTGTGCTGTGCAGGTAGGAAAAACATTCCCTTTGCTCTTCCAGTATCTCATAGTGCATTAAATTCTAATTTTTCTTTGTAAAAAAGTCATGTGAGAGAACGCACTGAAGAAACAACCAGCATCTGAAGGCCTTATACCCACCTCATATTGCAGCTTCTGCTTCCCAGCTGGCATCCCTGTGGCCTCGTGGATCTTAACCTTTATAACAGACACCTGGGGAGGATCAAAGGGCTCCTTCAGTGCTTTTGTCCCAGAGCTGTTCCCCAGCCCCGTGGAGCTGCAGTGTGGGGAGCAGGCTGAGTGCCCAGCTGCTGCTCTGACAGGCAGCACACGGAGCAGGGCAGGGCAGGGGGATGAGCTACATGCCTGGTCTGACAGGGGCAGGGTGAACACCAGCACTTGGCCATTCAGCTTCCATTCCGTCTTGTCCTGCATGTTGGGAACCTGGACTTTGACCGTGACCGGGCCCTATGGGAAAACACAGATAAAGTCCCTCAGGGCTGTGATAACACAGCACCAGACTAAGTGCTCATTTCCATATCTTGGCTCCTCAGTAAACACGCTGAAATGTGTTTACAAGTTACTCCACTGCTCCCACAATAAAACATTCGGTTGATTTCTCCTCCTTTTGTGTGCCATCTATCCAGCACCACACACGCTGACTGTGTCACAGGGTGAGGGTGTGAAGCACTGAGCAGGAGACAGCTTCTCTGTGCACACAAAACCACAGAATCAGATTGGTTTGGGTTGGAAAGGACCTTAAAGTCCACCCAGTCCCATCTCCTGCCACGGCCAGAGGACACCTTCCACTATCCCAGGGTGCTCCAAGCCCCATCCAACCAAGGACAGGGCAGCCACAGCTTCTCTGAGCACCCTGTGCCAGGGCCTCAGCACCCTCACAGGGAACAATTCCTTCCCAGTATGCCATCTAAATCTCCTCTTTTACTTTAAATATTCCCAGAAAAACCATACAGCCCTTCCTAAGGATTTAAAGCTCCTCCTGTGACACTGGCACTCCTCAGGAAGGAAGGGAGGCTCACATTTAGCTCACCTTGGTATGGAATACACATTACCCTACTATCATGCTGGCATTGATACTCTAATCTCTTTGCATCTCCAGCTTAGCCCTCCTCTCTTTAAAAGCTCATTAGCAACTTTAGTTCTTCTCTGCATTATAACCTACCTCTCACTGCCCTTAATTACAGAAGAGCATTATCCCATCCTATGTAGCTCTTACCAATAAGAGACAAAAGAGTTTGGTTTGCTCAGGAATGATAAAGAAAGGAGAAACCTCAGGAAGTCCTTTTCTTGGCAGGTATTTTTGCCCCTCTGGCAGGAATTTGCTTTACAGCCCCTTTGGAGGTAGAGTGGAGCAGCCCAGGACTCTGACCCACACATGTACCTTGTTCCTGCGCAGAAATTCCTCCTCTGGAATCAGGCTGTCCTCACTCTTCAGTTTCTTGGAGACTGGCTCATCCTCCATGGGTGGCGGGGGGTGGACGGGCGGCATCGGTGCCGGGGACGGGACCGGAGCCACGGGAGGAGCAGGGACAAAGGCTGGAATGGATGGGGGACACACAGCACAACCCACAGTCACCCCTGAGTGCACAGCAAACGCCCCCTCACAACAAAAATGCTTTGAGCAGAGCAGCACAGGCTGAAAATAAATGCCACAATACATGGAGGAAGTTACAACCAACAGCAACATGCAAACTTCAAACATCCAGAGAGCTCTTATATTGGGAAGCATTCCAGGAAGAGATAACAAGGCATGAGAGCTTCCTGCAGATCTTGCAAAAAAAGAACACGCTCTCAGTTTGGCAGGCAGCAGTGCCAGCTCCTCCAGTTAGGGAAGAAAAGAAGATGAAAAAAAGGAAGAATTGCTTCTTACATCATGCTTTTTAACTTCAAAGCACCTAATGAGGAAAAGAGCCAGCAAACAGCTTTTCCTCCAGCATCAGCAGCTTCTGTAAGGAGCTGTAACACCCACTGAGGTGCTGGCACCTTCTCTTTACCCTGCATTCTTAATTTTCACCCGGGCAGGCTCCTGGGGCCACAGGATTCCCTGCATTTCATGGTGCAGGAAGAGCCTTGAGCCCAAAAGCAGGACTAGGTAAGCCATAACAAACACTCCAAACTCTTAACAACACAACTTAGTGCCTGCTGTCCCAGTTACACACCAGAACCAAGGCACAGGAGGAAAAGGCTCCAAACCAAAGCCCACTCTAAAGGAATTATCCGACAACTCCCCAGGAAAATTGAAGCCACTGACCTGTGGGGACGATCATGGGGGGCGGGCGGGGGCTCATGATGGGGGGAGCAGAGGGGGGCATGGGCACCACGTTGATGCGAGGGGTGTGGATGATGGGAGGCATGGGGGTGGCTATGACGGATCCCGGGGGCAGCCGGACCACGGAGGTCATGGGGGGACGAGGCATGACCGGCACTGCGGAGACCACGGCGGCGCGGACGGGAGGAGGCATCTGGGGAGAGAAGGAGAAGCTCCTCAGCAGGAATGCCCAGGGCTGGCCACAGCCCCCGTTACAGTAACAGGGAAACACACAGCCACGGGCTCTGCTGCCCAAAGACTCGCAGGGAGCCTTAGTGGCCCCACCATATGGGCAACCCAAGCTGCTCTGAACAGGCACAGAAGCCTCATTAACAGATTAAAGGGGGCCCCTCCTTCCCTCCCTGCCTTGGGAGCAGACCTCCAGACACTTAGTTCCTTTGCTAAATTGCTGTTTGGCACTCACAGCAGATCCCTTCTTACCTTGGGCTGCTTTTGTCCAACATCTCTTTACACTACAGAAGTCCCCAATCATTGCTTTCTTAGCCATATTCTCTGCCTCCAAAATCCCACTGCCCAGCTGATTCCAGTCTTTTTGACACCTCTAAGGTAAAAACTCCACCTAAGTATTATATTCCATTTTTAATACCAAGTTCAGTAGGCTTCTTCTAGTATTTCTAAGCTACTTTTAAATCACAAGCTTCCCACAAAATCATCTTCCATGCCAGCACCCTTGCCCTCCATCTGGACCCCTCCTAATTAACTACAGCCCCAGTAATTGGCTTCTGAGAGCCCAAACACTCACGGTGGGTGGACGAGGTACAGATGTGATGGGCTGGGCACTGGCAGGGGGGTTGGAGGCTGAGGAAGGAGGGGGTGGCTGGGGTATCTCATTGGGTTTGCTGGGCCCAATCTTCTCCTTGCTGTCATCCTCTGGCACCAGTCCCTTGGCCTTGTGGATGGCTTCAATTTGCTCTTGCAGTGTGATGTTGGCTTGAGCAGCCTGCTGTGTGCGGGCCATGCTGCCCGAGTGGCCATCCCAGGTCACCTGAGAGAGCAAAATAAATCAAATTAACCCAACCTGGCCAGACTGCAAAGAAATCCAGAGAGCAGCTTGACAGAAAGAAAAAAATTCAAGACTCTTGTGTCTCTGAGCATTCACAATGCTACAGGGACCTATTATAAAAAGAACTCCAACCAATCAAATACAAATTCCCAATTTCTCTACCTTTTCCTCTGGTTTCTGGATCTCTTCTTCACCAATCTTTTTACCAATGGCAGTCTCCTCTACACCAAAGATATCAGTACGACGCTCTGCCAGCTGCTTCAGGCTGCTCTCAATATCCAGACCTGAGGGAAAAAGAGCAATTCTTATCTCAAGGAATATAACCAAGCCTCTCACCGATCTGTTATTTGACACCTAGTGGCCAAGTGATGCTCTTTTCACACAGAATATTCTGAGTCAGAAGGGACCACAAGGACCTTTAAAGTCCAACTCCTGTTCCCTTTCTTTTTTTCTTTTTTAAGATACTGCCCAGCAACAAACAGCTGACAAACATTCCCATCTCATTATCACAGGAAGGGCATCACACAGAGCTCCATCTCAGATGGTCCTGTTCAGTGGGGGGCTGTGCAATCAGTGCTCAAGCTGACCTGGGGCATAGACCTCATCATCACTCTGCTTCTCCCGGATGGATCGATCCCGCTGCTCCAGCCACCGCGGATCCAGGAGCCCAATCCTCATGTGCTCCTGCATTTTACTGGCAGGAATCTTCTCTCCAGTGATGGGAGACACCAGGTACTCATCCGGAGCTGGGGCGGGTGGCAATGGCTTTGAGGCTAGGAGAACAAAACCACAGAGTTGGCTCAGTCTAGAAACAAATGGTTTGGGATTCTTCAGGAAGAAATAAAGGTGGGGTTCTAGTTTGATTTACCTTTGGGATCGTAATCTTTCCGCACAATGACCTGATCTGGTGTGGGAGGGAGTGGGGGTGGCATCGGGGTTTCTGGAGGAGGAGGAACCTTCTGACCTTCATCTTCATCATCTGACCCCTTATTGAAAAGGAAACAAAAATCACAACCAAGTTCCAGTGGTCAAATTTCTTTGTAAGATTTTATGTCTCCTTCAGAGTGCTGGAAGAACACATTACACAGCTTCAAAGCAACACAGCTGTATTGGACACCTATGGCATACTGGTTCCTCTGGACCATGATTCAGAAATTCAGCAGCCCCAGAAGAGGAAGCAAATATTCCTCAGCTTCTACATTACAGCAGCCCTGCGCACAGGGGCTCACAGTTAACCACACTCTTGTTCCCTGTTACCAGAAAAACAGCTCACAGTGGGCAGAGGCTAAGATGAGTCATCTTTCAGTGCTCCAGACTCTGGGCACAAAAATGCCTGAAATACTTAAAACCACAGAAATGTAAAATCCACACCACTGGGTGCCAAGATTACTGGATTTCTCTCTTGTAACTTGTATTGTCATGGAAAACATTAAAAAAACAACTTTATTCCAGCAGTAACAGGTTGTTTGGCGATGTCATCAGAGAGAAATTTCATTTCCTCAAAAAACTGAAGAACTATTTACAGTGAAAGTGGTGACCATCATAAACCACATAAATGTTAGGGGACAAAATCCTATTGTCCAGTTACCTCATCCATATCCTGCACTTGTGTGTCCTGATCCAGCTGGGCTGGAGGCTCATCTGTTTTCTCTTGTTTTTCATCTTCCTCATCTGATTCCACCTCCATCTCCACCTCCTCACTTTCCCCAAACTTCTCGTAACGCTCCTGGATCAGGATTCGAGCTCCCAGCTCTTCTGGAGTGGTGGGAGGAGGGAAATTCCCTACAATGCAGAAAACAGAGCTCCTGTTTTTCTATCCCATTTCATTACTCAACACACACTGACAGAAATACCAGTCTTCAATGGCAAGCAGTGGCAACAAAATCCTTGGCAGCCAGAGGATATGGAAGGGAATGGATGGAGTCTGTATAAACACCAGCATGACACATGAAGATAAAGTGACTTATAAATGGAAGCACTACTAGAAAGTGGGACAAGCTCTGCTGTCCTGGTGGAAGTGGAGAAGTGGACACTATTGCAGTCGTGGACTTCCTTCAAGGAGAATGTCAGTGACTCCAGAGAAAAACAACAGCCCTGCAAAACGCCAGTGTAAGGCTGTAAAGGCTGTAAACCCAATGGCTGCCTAAAAATGGCACTTCAGGACACATTTCCTGACAACATTTAACATCAGTACCTTGCTCGCTGGGCTGGAAGTCAACTGTTTCCACAACCACAAAGTCATGCCAGTCAATCTGGGCATAAGCAACACGCTCCTTCTCCTTCTCCTCCTCTTCCTTCTTTCTCTCTCGCTCCTGGAACTTGGCCCACTCCACTCTGTAATAGACCTGCAGGAGCAGCCAGAGCAGTGTCAGACAAGGAACAGCACAGCCATCTCACTGTGGGTTTGCAAATGAAAGGAAGAACAGCTGGAGCAGTGTCAGGCTGGAGATCAGGGAAAGGCTCTTCCCCCAGAGGGTGCTGGCACTGCCCAGGCTCCCCAGGGAATGGGCACGGCCCCGAGGCTGCCAGAGCTCCAGGAGCCTTTGGACAGCGCTGCCAGGGATGGACAGGGTGGGGTTGTTGGGGGGTCTGGGCAGGGCCAGGAGCTGGGCTGGATGGTGGGATCCTTCCCACTCGGGATATTCCAGGATTTCACTCTGTAAGCACATGGAAATGGGGTTGTGCAGTATCTCTGTGCTGCCACAAACTACCCCCAACATGAACACCAGCTGCAGCTTAAAGCAACTTTGAGCCCCCTGTACTTGAGTGACAGCAAGTGACACATTCATTTTCTTCTCTATTTGCTGCCAACAAGCCAAAAACATGCAAAGAGAAAAAATCAAAACATAACCAAATGCTTCACCATCTTTGCAAATCTTTTCTGGAATACCTGATCCAGGACTTCCTTGGGATTTTCAGCCTCCTTCTTGAGCTTGAGGAGTAAGCCCTTTGGTGGGATCAAGATCTGAAACACATTTTGCATGACAGTTGGTGACAGTTCTTTGTGACAAAGCCTCTTTCAGAGCAATTATTCCCTTTCCACACTGCTAAAAATACCAGCAGACCCCCAGGGCTATATCCTATTTATTCTACTGCAGCCCTCTCACTACTTACTGCTCCTTCAAAATATTCACTTGTAATCTTCCAATTATCCTCCAGATTAAAACAAAAAAAAACCCCAAAAAACAAACAAACAAACAAACAAAAACCCAAAAAGTACTGAGATTACAATAGTGTGTGGTACATTTAGCCCAATGTATTCAGCACAATATCCACTCTCAAGAGTAGGATTTAAAGGATGGATTCCTGGATATTTCCAGCCTGCTGCTTTGTAGAGCTTCACCAGCCCTCTGAACTCATTGCTGCTGTGGAAGGAATCACCCTGCCGGGAGTACCTTTGTGTACTGCTCCACCAGCTTGGTGAAGTAGTTGAAGAGGCTGTGCTGGGGGCGAAGGAAATCAAACTGGTAATTCCGCTGCTCCTTCTGCATGAGCTGGGTGAGGAACTGCCGCCCGTTGCGGGCCACGAACTGCGCCGTGAGCTTCACCACGTCCAGGTCGAAGGCCGAGATGGACGGAGGGTCCGCGATGAACTCGAACTCGGGCGGGGGCTCCTTGGGCACCACGGTCTCCTGGATCACCTGGGCCTGCACCTGCAGGGGAACACACAGCCCGGTGAGCTCCTGGGATGGCTGACCAGGACAGAGGCCAGACTGAGCTGAAGGGTAAAGCAGGGATTTGTTAAGAGGCCTCAGATAAATCCACCTTGGGCACACAACCCAAAATGGCTACCAAATGGATGACAGGTCACGGGGTCTCTCACTTTTACAGTTTTGGTCCATTTGCATATTGGAGTTAATTGCCCAATTACAGCTTTAGCCCATGCAGTCTCATCCTTCTTGTTTTCTCTCTTTGGTGCACTGTTGTTTCTGCTCTTGGGCCTGAGATTTGGATCATTTGTCCTTGGTCCCCAGCTAGAGAAGGAATTGTTTTGTCTCCCTACTCTGTGAAGAGATCTCAGCATCCCCTAATATGAAGCCCAGACTTACACACTAAAGCAGAACAGAATCTGAAAAACACAAAAGCTAAAACCTGAGGCATCACCTGCAAGGAACAGCCACCAAACACTCAGGAGAATCCTTTTTTCCCACCAGCTGCTGCAGGAAAGCAATGCCAGTTGCCATCCTGGCAGGTGCAAGGATGAGAAATCATCAGGTATAATTTAATACTATTAAAAATTTTGTTCCAACAGCAAACAAATCTGGAATGTATCAGGACTTTGCTATAGGCCTCCCGGGCCAGCAGTGTGGCTGCTGGCCATGCCAAGCATGGAAAAGCCCTGGATTCACTTCATGCCCTTTTCCCACCCAGAATGTTTAAAGACACAGCTGAACAAGGTGAGCAGTGCTTTGTACCCCAAGTTTTAAGGGGAGGTCAATCCTTCTGGCAGGAAAAGTTTCTACAAAACAGTGCATGCAACCAGGCCAAACAGAACTCCGAGGGATTCCCAAGGCTTGCCTCTGCCACATCCAGTCCAAGTGATCCCCAGTGTAAGTACTTTGTAAGTCAATACAGAGCTAAATTTAATTAACACGGAACAATTAAACTGTGTATTGGCAATTTCAAACAACTTTGAGTTATCAGCACCTGGGAGATGCACATCTGCATCAAAACAAAGCCCCAGCCACTCAACTCCAAGCCTGTCACTGCTGGCATTTTGACAACTGTACAACCAATTGCTCCTTCCTGACTTTCAAGCTTCCTTCCTTCTCAACCCCAGGCTGTGACACTACCCCAAAGTGGCCAAATTCTTCCCCAAAGGGGTGAAAAGGAACACTCACCTTCTGTGGGAGCTGCTGCTGGGCACTCTGCTGCTGCTGCATGACCTTGGGGATGGCAGCCGAGGGCTCCTGGGCTTTGCCCTCCTTGAACTCGCTGACCTTGTGCCGGTAGTAGGCATGGTAAGGGTCGTTGGGGTTCAGGAAGTTGAACTTGGGGTTATTGATTTCATTCTGACGAATTCGGGCTTCAAATTCTGGACCATTTCTGGGAAGCAGGAAGAAAAATTGTTCAGGTCATCAACTCGAGGATAAATGTCTCTTTCAGATTAGGACATGTTGAGGCACCAGCCCCTTGGAAGATCATTGATCATTTTCTCTCTCACACGTGAGGAGTTTCTCTCTCAGTAGCTCCACCCAGCTGAGCACACACAAGTTAGATGTAATTGTGCCCCTAATTCTGTCTTGAATGTGAATACTAAAAATGCACACTCACAAGTGTTCCACAGTCACATCTGTCTGCTCTCAAAGGTCACTTCCACCACTGGCTGGAGTTTACAGTTTTGAAGCAGGCAGTTTACAAGTCACCTACTACATCAATTTCATCTGCTCTATTAAAAAGTTCTCAAGACTAATTTCAGTTCCAGAACAATCAGATAAGGGAAAAAAAAAGCAGGTGAACATCAGCCTGTGCAGGGACTGACCAGCCCAGAGTGCTGCACTCAGGAGCCCCAGCCCAGGTAGCTTCCCCTCCTCCCCCCTAAAGCATGAGCCAGTTATTTCAGGGCAGTTTGAGAGAATCCCCAGCTGCCACAGGGTGTTCCTCTTTGTATTCTCTGGATAGCTCCCAGCCTCATTTAAACATTCCACCTCCTCCAAAAGAGGAGGTCTCTGCAATCCCAAAGGATAAACACAGACCCTTATGCTCAGAAGCAGCCAACACTCCTTGGCAGCACTTTGGAGATGAGTTACACAATAAGGCTTTGGCTGGAGCAGCATTCAGGAATTCTCAGAAACCAAACCCCACATTTGAGCACTAAAATACAGCCATGACTCCTGCACCAAGGCTCCCTTTGCACCTGGAATTTGGTTTCCACTTCAGATCATCCAGAACAGGCCCTGTTACCCAGTTATTGCAGCACCCACTGCACGTCTGAACAAGGATTTTATTTATTTACTACCAGTTTCTCCAGCAAAGGCTGTCTTACACCCTCTTCAGTAGAATTTGTTGTTTCTTTTCCAGTGTCAATCCCTAAAATCCTTCATGCAAAACCACAAAGCTGGGGCCTGCTTCAGCTTCTAGAGCTGCACGGAGCAGCAGAAGCATGAAAACCCCAGGAGAAAGAGACACCAGCAGTGCCACTTACCTGGCTACAAAGCTGGCAGTCTTGTCCACGATATTCCTGACCTCTGGAGGAGGGTAAATAATCCCCACCACAGGCTTGGCTGGTGCTGCTTCCTCTTTAGGCTCCTCTTCTGGCTGTAATAAAGAGTTTCATTGCAAAAGGGGAGCCAGGATTAGGCATTCCAAACTCACTCCCAATGGCACTCAGGAACCTTTATCCATCCTCCTCCTCAGCCCCAGTCACTGAACTGGGTGAAGGCTCTGGATCATCCATGCCACCAATTCCCTGGATTCCCAGGGCACCTGCTGCAGGGACAGCAGGACAAGGAGGGTGCCCCCATGGGAACCACAACATTTTCACTGTAGCAGCCCTGACCACCAGGCTGTTTTTAGATGCTGAGCCAGGAGGTTCCAGCAACATTTCCAGGAATAACTCATCATTCCTCACCAGCTGTGGAAGTTCTGAATCTTCCTAGGGGCCTGTGGGACCTGAATTATTAACTCCACATCAAATAAATCACAGCTTTTAATGCCATTGTAGCTGCAACAGAAGCTGTTTTGAAGAGAAAATTTCCAACACAGTGTTTTTCTCACTGATGTTACAGGAGGAGCCAAACTGAACCCCCAGAACCCTCCCTGTGCGTGGCTCTGTATTCCAGTAAAACCAGGAGCTGCTTCTGCAGGATACTGAAGATGCTGCTAGGCAGCTTCCAAGAACAGGTGTTATAAACCAGGACAGATCTGCTGGAAATGTTTGTAATCCTAACAGAGATGGTCAGGGGTAACTTAAAATCCAGGCAGAGCTCCCAGCTCTGCCAAATCCATGGAGAATCCAAGCCAGAAAATGTTCTCAGGTCAGACTGCTCCCTGGCAGGGCCCAAGGCCAGGCTGGACAGGGCTGAGCAGCCTGGGACAGTGGAAGTGTCCCTGCCCTGGCAGGAGTGGGATGGGAAGGGCTTTCAGGTCCCTCCCAATGCAAACATTCCCTAAAACACAACCCTAACAAAGAGAAAGGCACCAGGAACATTTCCAGTTTTCATTCCCACTCCCCCAGAACACCATCTTGAGGAGCTGAAGGATGGGACAACACCACACTAAAGATGTTTTATTTAACAGTGATGCTGAGTTGCCTTGGTAACATCTCAGCATAAAAGCCACTGTTTTTTGGGGGGGAATCACAATTTTCAAGTTTCTCAGTGAGAGCAGCTCCCCGTCAGCTCCAAGGCTGCTGCTGCTGCTGTGTGAGAGCCAGGACAGCAGCTCCAGCTCTGTGGGAGCTCTGTTCCCACCCCAGGAATGCAGGAGCAATGAAAATTCCCATCTCAGGCTGCAAAGAACACGAACATGGCCAAGAGAGAAAGGATTTGAGAGGTCTGGGACACACAGCCCTGCCATGCTCCTTCAGACTTTTATTCCTTTTCATTCCTGGAGCCAGAGCAGCTCCCCAGCTCCTGGCACCCCACTCTCACTGCAGGCACAGCCCTGGGCACTGCCAGGAAGGGCTCAGCTCCTGCCAGCCCCAGCAGGATCCTGCTGTCTCCAAGGAATCCTGGAATGGTTTGGGCAGGAAGGCAGCCTGGAGGTTACCTCATCCCACCCCCTGCCATGGCAGGGACACCTCCAACCATCACAGGCCCTGTCCCTGGGGCACTGCCAGGGATCCAGGGGCAGCCACAGCTGCTCTGGGCACCCTGTGCCAGGGCCTGCCCACCCTCCCAGGGAACAATTCCTAATTCCCAATATCCCATCCATCCCTGCCCTCTGGCAGTGGGAGCCATTCCCTGTGTCCTGTCCCTCCATCCCTTGTCCCCAGTCCCTCTGCAGCTCTCCTGGAGCCCCTTCAGGCCCTGCAAGGGGCTCTGAGCTCTCCCTGGAGCCTTCTCCTCTCCAGGTGAGCACCCCCAGCTCTCCCAGCCTGGCTCCAGAGCAGAGGGGCTCCAGCCCTTGCAGCATCTCTGGTGCCTCCTCTGGACTCTCCAGCAGCTCCAGGTCCCTCCCGTGCTGGGCCCAGGGCTGGGGCAGCTCTGCAGGCGGGCTCTGCCCCGAGCGGGGCACAGGGGTCAATGCAGCGCTCCGGACCAAACCGCGGCGCCCCAAGCCCAGCGCGGTCCGTGAGGGCCCCGCTCCCACAGCCCCGCGGTTCGCGCCATTCCCCGCTCCCCTCCCCTCCCTCACCGGTTTGCTCTCTGCGGGGGGCGCGGGCTGCGCCGGAGGCACAGCCTGCACGGGTCCGGCGGGCATGGCGGGGCCGGGGGCTGCGCTCGGGGGGCGGGCGAGGCTCGGTGCGGAGCGGCCGCGGCGCCGGCACCGACTGCGGCGAAATGGCGGCGGCGGGCACCGTGCCGCGCGTGCGCGCCGGACGTGACGCAAGGGCGGCGGGGGCGCAGGCGCGGATTGCCGAGAAGTGGGCGGGCACAGGAGTGGGATGTACCATTAGAGTTCCGGGGGGGTGCCCAAAGCAGGAATGCACCACTGCGGCGCGGGAGGGGCGTGGTTGCCATGGCGACAGGGAGGGACGCGCGGCCTAGCGCAGGTTCCGGGCCCCGCGCTTCTTCTCCGCGGCCGCTGCTGATTCCTGCGACCCCCCCGGTTCCCTCCGTCTTCCCGGCACTCCTGCAGACCGCGGGGCCCGGGGGGTACCGTGCCGGTCCGTCTCCAGCAGCCCGTCCCGGTAGGGCGCTCCCTCCCTGCCAGGCTCGGTGGCCCATCGCCCCCCGGCCCGGTGGCCCCGTTGTTCCCGGGCCGTGTCCCCCCGCACCATGGCGCACCTGCTGGGCCACCGCGGCTGCATGGAGAGCCTGCGGGCCGACCTGCGGGACCTGCAGGCCGCCATCGCCGACGTGTGCTCCCGGGCGGGCGCCGTGCGCTGCCCCTCCTGGAAGTTCCCCGACAAGGTGTCCTGCGAGCTGGACATCGGGGCGCTGCTGCAGCGCTACAGGCACAGCGACAGCGAGCCCGAGTTCAGCCAGCACGCACACGTGGTGCTGCTGGAGCTGCTCATTGACAGGTGAGAGGCGCCGGGAGCCCGGAGCGGCTCCTGCCCCGCGGGGAAGGGCAGCGCTGGGTCTGAGCTCACCCACGGCCTGCCGAAGGTTTGGGGCACCTCAGCACAGAGAGAACTCAAAGCTGTTAGAGAGCATCCAAATGAGGGCTGAGGGTGGCAGGGCTGAGGGTGAGAGCACCTGGACTGTTCAGCTGGAGCAAAGACTGAGTCAGATCTCAGCTCTGATCTCTGTGACCGGGGATGGGATTCAAAGAACGGCTGCAGCTGTGCCCGGGAGGTTTGGGCTGGATGTCAGGAAAAGGTTCTTCCCCCAGAGGGTGCTCAGGCACTGAACAAGTTCCCCAGGGAATGATCACAGAATCAGCTGGGTTGGAAAAAACCTTGGAGATAATCAAATGCAATTTCTGACATAACACCACCTTATCAATAAACCATGGCACCAAGTGCCACATCACAGCCCCGAGGCTGCCAGAGCTCCAGGAGCCTTTGGCCAATGCTCTCAGGCACAGGGTGGGATTGTTGGGGTGTCTGTGAAGGGCCGGGAGTTGGACTGGATGATCCCTGGGTCCCTTCCAGCTCAGAATATCCCCTGATTTTATTTTTGGATGCTTTGTTCCCCAGGTATTTCCATGATGAGCAGTGCCAGCACCATGGCCTTATGCCCTGCTGAGCTTTAAAACCCAAAACCTTTCCCTGCTTAGAGCTCCCAGCACAATCTGGCTGCAAAGAAGCCAAGCCAGAGCTGGAGCAGATGGGACAGGCTTGTTAAACTGCCTCCCAAAACCTTGGAAACACCTTTGGCTGCATCGACAGCCCTCGAGGCCAAAGCCCCTTTTGCAGTCTGGGTGAAATAAATACAGCTCTGGTTTAAAAGATGAGCCATTCCCACTGAGCTGCTGGCCCTAAAAGTCAGGATTTGCAGCAGCACGGGTGCCCCCAGTGTTTGTGGGGAGCTTCATCACAGCCTCTGGGAAGCGGCTGTGATCACACCGGGGCAGTCCTGGGAGCAGCAATCCCCCCTCCTGCATCCCAGCGCTTTGTCTGCCCGGGGAGGGGGCCCGGCGGCCCCCCAGCTGCAGGCCGTGCTTTCCCTCGGCACAGGCTGCTGCTGCTGCTGCAGAGCTTCACGGGCTACGCGGACGCGGTGCTGAGCGGGCGCGCGGTGCCGCCGCCGCGGGGCCCGGCGCCCTGCATGTCCGCGGGGCTCACGGCCACCACCTTCTGGGGCGCCATGCTGAGACTCGGCGCCTTCTGCCAGCAGCTCCGCGAGCAGGTGGGACATGTGGGGACGTGCCATGAGCTGAGTCACCCCCCTCCCCGCCCGGGTTTGGATCGTGGTCCTTCTCAAGGCCCTGTGGCCGCGCCAGATGTGCGTGCACCCCCCGAGTGCTGGCCCTGTGTCACACATCTGTCCCCTCCCAGCCCGAGTCCCTTCCCTCCGCCCCTCCCGGCTGTGCCACTGCATCCGTCCTGCTCCAGCATCTCGGGATGAGGGAGCTGGGCTGCCTCTAGGGCTTGGAAAATGTTCTCCTATTGCCAAAATGCTGCAGCTCTGCTGATCCCACTGTGGATCTGAGCTGACTCAAGACAGTGAAATAATTGGTGGTAAAAACAACCTCTCCTGCATTTTATTTTCCCCAAAATGATCTTTCTCATGGCAGAGTCTCACAACAATCCATGTGGCAAAACCAGAAGGCAGTGCAGGGAGTGGGACAGAAGGGATGGTGAGGAGTTGAGGACTAGGTTTTGCTGCTGAGGCTTGCCTGTGGTCACTGTCCCTTGGCTGCATTGCTGTCCCGTCTCCACACCTGATTTAGGCTTTTATGGGTCATTTCCACTTTGATCTGGGCTCTGGTTTTGTTCTGTGTTCTCTCCCTTGGGAGAAGGGTTGCAGGTGGGAGATCCCCCCACAGCAATCCACTCCACCCTCTGCTCCCCAGGCTGGGAAACACCAGAAGGAGCACCTGGAATGCTTGCCAGAAGTTTTGGAGTCAGGGACTCCCCCGGAGGCTGCCCAGCCCACTTCTGTGTGCCCAAATCCCAGTGCCCAGCCCAGGGCTGGCCCCAGCCTGGCTCCGAGCACCCGCAGTGTCCCCACGCAGACCCCGGGGTCACCCCTGGGCTCCTGTGACACCTGCTCCAGCGCCCAGGCCAGCCTCCACGAGGTGGGCAGAGCCATCACCAGCATCTGCCAGAGCCAGAACATCCCTTCAGCTCTCAGCAAATTCCAGGAGGTGCTGGGGGACAGCGCAGGGAGAAGGAACCTCTCTGCCACAGACATGAGCTACTGGGCCTCGGAGCAGAGCAAGGACCTCTCCCGGATCAACAAACACCTCCAGGGGCTGCTGCAGCAGGTGAACCCCCTGAAGGCTGAGCTGGCAGAGATGGCCAAACAGAAGGAGAAGCTGCAGAAACAGGTCGAGGACTTTTCCAGGAAGCTGCAGGCAGAGAAGGACATCCAGGCAGAGCAGCAGAAGAAGGCTGAGCAGAGCCTGAAAGCCAAGGAAAAGGAGTGTTCCAAGGCTGTGGCCAGGCTGGAGCAGGACAAGGACGACCTCAGGAGAGGTAGAGAGCTGTTCCCAGTTGTTCCCAATGTCCCCTCTGTCCTGGGAATATGGGGGCCCTGCCCTTGACACCCTCCCAGGCTTGGGGGTATTTTCAGGAAGAAGAACAGAGTCCATGGGCAAATTTTGGCCCCACCACAACCAGCAGAGCCTTTTGTAGCTGCTGGGGGATTTTCCCTGCTCTGAGGCCAATCCTGGGCCCTGGGAGCTGGCTGTGTGTGTGTGTCCTATCACTGTCTCCTCCCTGGTAACACGGCACAGTCACTGCATGAAAACACTTTGGTGTGGCTGTTTGCTGCCCCTTGGTTTAGTTGTTTTTGAAAAACTGATTAATGAGAGGGGTTTTGTGCTGGTTTAGGAGCTGCTCTGCTGGAGGAGCAACTCTCGACCCTGAAGGAGGAGCTGGCAGCAAAGGAGGTGGCTGTGCAGGAGCTGGGTAAGAGGCTCACCAGCTCACACATGCCCCCCTCACCCTGGCCTCATGAGTGTTTCACACCCCTGTAGCCCCCAGCATGCCCCAGGCTGAGCTGCAGAGCTGTGGGGATGGGCAGAGGATGGGCCTCCTTCACAGCAGCACCCCAGCATCACCCAGTGCCCCAGTGGGCTGATGCTGGTAGAGGTTTGGGGGCTCACAGGCCTCCTGTCAGACCTGTCTCCCTTTGCCAGGGCTTTTGGAGGGCATGGGGTGCCCCTGAACCACAGAATCATGGACTGGTTTGGTGGGCAGAGACATTAAAGCCCATCCCATTTCACCCCCTGCCATGGGCAGGGACACCTTCCACTATCCTAGGGTGCTCCAAACCCTAAGATAGTGCCCAGCCTGGCCTTGGGCACTGCCAGGGATCCAGGGGCAGTCACAGCTTCTCTGGGCACCTTGTGCCAGGGCCTCCCCACCCTCCCAGGAAATAATCTCTTCCCCCTATCCCATCTAACCCTGCCCTCTGGCAGTGGCCATTCCCCCTTTTCTGTCACTCCAGGCCCTTGTCCCAAGTTCCTCTCCAGCTCTTTTGGAGCCCATTTAGGCACTGGAAAGGGTTTTTAAGTTCTCTCTGGAGCCTTCTCTTCTCCAGGCTGAGCACCCCCATCCCTCTCATCACCTCCATGGTCCTGCAGCCTCTCTGCCCTGCCCAGCCTGGGCCATGGTGGCTGTGTCTTCCCAGAGCTCTCCAGAACCACCTTGCTGGAGGAGATGAGCACCTCAATGGTGGCCCGGAGCCAGGTGCTGGCATTGGAGGAGAAGGTGCAGGTGCTCACAGGCCAGAGGGACAGGCTGGAGCAGGAGCTGAGTGCCAGCAGCGTGCGGCTGGAGAAGGAGAAGGTCCGTGTGGAGAGCATGTTCCGGCACGAGGAGGTGCGGCCGCCTGCGGAGCCGCGGGACAGCTGAGCTGCTGCTGCTCTCAGGGCTCTGGGAATGGGTGCCACAGCCCCACACGGGCTCACCCCCCACCACAGTCCCTGCAGGCCAAGCAGAGGACCCTGCTGCAGCAGCTGGACAGCCTGGACCAGGAGCGTGAGGAGCTGCAGGCCAGCCTGGGAGAGGCCGAGGAGGACAAGGCCCGGCTGGTGGAGCAGCTGGAGCAGAGCCAGGAGCAGAGTGGGAAACAGCTCCAGGCACAGCAGGTGAGTGCTGGTACCCAGGTGTGGGACACAGCCTGTGCCACAGGGCTGTCAGGAGCCACACACTGCCCTGCCCACAGCCACAGCCAGTTTTCCCAGGAGGGATACCCTGGGACCTAGGGTGACATTGCCACATGGCCACAACCTCAGGGGATTCCCTGGGGAAGAGGCCTCTCCCTCCACCCTCTGCCATACTCTGGTTGAGTCAGGTCAGAGGAGAGCAGCAGGAAAGGACACCTTGAGGTGCTTTCACATCTCTAGTGTTCTGTTCTTCGACACCAGGACACGCTGCACACTTTGTAGTTGGTGTTCCTGCTCCCAGCACACACAGGGATCTCACAGCTAAAACCCTGCACATTGTCCACTTCCAACAGGACACCCTTATCATCAGGGAAGGGTGGGAGCTTTTCCATGAGAGGCCAAGTCCTCATTCTTCAGAACTTCATCTCCTCTCCACTGTGCCACGCAGGAGGTGCTGGATACGCTGCAGCAGGAGAAGCTGGCACTGGAGCAATCCATCCTGGAGCTGCAGGCAAACACATCCCGGCTGCAGGAACAGGCACAGGAGCTGAGGGAGCGGGAAAGGCTCCTGGTGTTCTTCCCCGATCTCCACACGCCCACTGAGACGCAGTTTGAGAGTAAGGGAGCAGATGGAAGCACAGTGGGTTTGTGCCTTGGGGTCTCCAGAGCTCCCAGGGGATCCTGCTGGTCCCAGACACTCCCACTGATACCCAGGAAGGGCTCAGACCCCGTGTGAAGCTGTGACCATCCCACCGTGCTTCCCTGCAGGGGTGCTGTGCATCCCACACAGGGCCAGCACACAGAGCAGGACCAGGACATGGCAGAGCTTCCCTTGCCCACAGGGCCTGGGGTCCCAGCTGTCACCTCCCGGGCTGTGCTGCTGCTCCCTGCCCGGGGCAGGCAGGAGGGGTGCCCACGCCTCTCAGCAGACAGGCAGCAGCAGCAGGCCTGGCTCTGTTGGATTTTGTTTGCAGGCAGTGGGAACTTTACAGAGGACATGAAGAGCCAGCTCCAGGCCAACAAGATCCGGATCGAGGTGCTGGAGCGGGAGAACGCGCAGCTCGAGGCTCTGCTCGCCAAGGTGAAGGCAGCAGCCGAGCAGGGCGTGCTCAAGGTGAGCTGTGTACCCCAAAACCACCCCATGGCCCCCAGACATCCTCTGGGGACCCCAGGAGGGCCAAGCCCAAGCTCCTCATGCTGCTGGGAGGTTGCTCTGGTTTAACTGGTGTTGCCTGAGGTGCCCAGGGCTGGTTCCAGCTCCTTTCCATCGTTGTGGCCATCGTGCCACCAGTTGTGGTGGCCAAGGGATGTGACTGGAGCTGAAGCTGGTGGGGGAGATATTTCACCTCCTCTTCCTTTCCCCAGCTCATCCCAGAGGCCCAGCTGGGGTCCCAGCTCCACAGGGAGGCCAGCAGGCAGGACATTGCGTGAGTAGGAACCCAGAGGAAGGAGCTGGGGGCGGGTTCCCTCTCTTCCTCCCCTTTGACTGCTCCCACCCCGCAGGCGGCTCAGCAGCGGGAGCAGCAGGGACAGCACAGGGATGTCAGGAAGCATTGACAAGGCCTGGCACAGAGCTCCCAGCAGCCAGCACTCCAAGAAACTGCGGGCAGAGCCCACACCCCAGGCCAAACCGTGCCTCACGCTTCCAGTGCGACACCTGGGGCTTGGCCTCACCTCGCTCCACACCGGGGCTCACCGCAAATAAACACACATCAGTCTGAATTTCCTGACAATTGTTCCACCTGCCCTGCCCAGGGGACCTCGTTACCTGTTCTTTGTGCATCAGCAAGGGAAACCTGGGCTCTGCCTGGTTCCTTGGGGAGCTGCTTTAGGGACGTTCCTGGGCACTGGGATCAGTCACCCATGGCTACGCTGCTGCTGGAGTCCCCAGAAGAGCCCCGGGGCTGATGCCAGGGCACAGCGTGTGCTGGCTCCTGCCAGGAACCATTCCCAAGAGGGGACTGGGATGTGGCCACACTTGGAAGAGGAAAGCAGAGCTGGCCTGGGATGAGAGGAGTCCAAACCACCCTCAGCCCACCAGCACAGGCACAACCTGGGAAAGTTATTCCCCCCTCCATGAGCACCAAGGGGCTGGGAACCACCGAGTCACTGGCACAGGCTGGCCCTGACCTCTGAGCTGCATCCCCAGCACTGTGAGCCCCGTGCAAGCCCCACACAAACCACACAGCCAGCCCTTGCTCCATGTTTAATAGGGATGGACACGTTACAGCCCGTGGGGCAGGGCCCACAGTGTGTCCCCAGTGACCGTGCTGGTGAGCTGAGCCCTGTGCTGGCTCTGCAGCTGACTCGTGCCATCCTTTCCCATAAGTTATTATAAATAAAGTGTCCAACCCCTGCCCCCCCACAGTGAGGCCGTGAGCCACCCCACAGCCTTGCCAGCCCAGTCCTGGGTCTGTCACCCACCTCCCAGAGGGGCTGGCACTGCAGCCAGGCTCTGCCTACCCTGCCACGGCCACCAGCAAATAGACAAAAACCCCAAGACTTAGAAAAATTGCTGTGAGCAGGGCAAGAGCACAGCAGGACCAGGGCTCTCCCTGCCCCAGCCCCCACCCCGTTACACCCATGGGTGCCCCAAATCTTCCCTCCCCAACACTGCCCATCTGGACCCCCCACCCCTCTACTCACACCCAGCAGGAGAGGCCAAAGTCCTTCCCTCTCCGAAGTCTGGGCACTGTGATGGGCACAGCCACACCAATCCTGCTCCAGCAGCAAGTGCCACTCGCTGGGCACCCCCTGCCCCCTCCCTGTCCCTGGAGCAGCCGTGGGTCTGTCCCTGGAGTGTGTCCTCAGGCCAGCTAGCTGTCTGTGCAGCAGTTCCCTGCAAGGGAGGACAGACAGCTTGGCACAAGGAGCCTGGCAGGCTCCAGGTCCTCCCCAGGCTGTGCCCCAGGCCCAGCAGGGGCTCAGCTGGGTGCCAGGGCAGTTCTCACCTAGGATGTTGCGCTTGCAGAGAGGGCAGGTCTGCTGCAGCAGGAGCCAGGGATCCACACAGTCCCGGTGGAACTCATGGGAGCAGGGCAGCACCCGCAGCCACTGCCAGCAGGGAAGTGAGGGCACGTGTGAGCACAGCTGGGTGGCAGGGACACAGCCCAGACCCTGGCAGGGACACCCCGGCCCCGGCCAGTGAGCAGAGGCTCGGCCCAGGGTGGGCTGCAGTCCCACCTGGCTCTTGTGGAACTGGTCCAGACACACAGCACAGCTGTCGATCTCACAGGCCCGGCTCCGGGGCGGCTTCCCAGGATGGTACCGCCGGGTTTTCAGCGCCAGCAGCCGCCGCCGGATGTGCTGCTTCAGGTCCAGCTGCAGGGCAGAGCCCAGGGTCAGAGCCCACCCCGAGCCCGGCACAGCACCCAGCAGAGACATCCCCACACTCCCACCTCGGCGTCCCGCTCCGACAGGTCCTGCCGCGACTGGCGCTGGGCCTGCACCATGACGCCGGTGCAGAGCAGCAGGGCGATCAGCAGGATGGTGTTCCACAGCTGCTGCAGGTACTTCTGTGGGGACAGCGCCGTGGGCACGGGAGCCACAGAGCCAGCCCCGCTCCCGGCCCCACTGGCGGCCCCGTGCCGTACCTGGACCTGCGAGCTGCTCTCCCCGGGGCAGATGACCCCCTGCCACTCCCCGTAGAGGCCCCCTCGGGACAGGCCGCAGGTGGACCACAGCGTGAGGGTCACTCCCTGCAAGGCAGGACACGGCATTGCCCATGGCCACAGCAGCGTCCGGCGACGCCAGCACACGTGTTGAGGAGGAGCACTGGTGCTGCCAGCTGCCCTGCTCCCATGGGCTCCCCTCCCTGCTCCCTGCAGCTGCTTCCCATGCATCGGAGAAGTTTGGCTGGGCACAGCCATGCCCTGCTCTCCCACTGGCAGAATGAGGAAGAGGAGGACAGACAAACATACCAGGTTCTCCAGCAGCACTGCCTGGTACGTGATCTTCGCCGTAGCCCGGAGCCCACTGTGAGCAAGGAGAAAAGTGTCAATTCCATGGACACAGCAGGATTCAGGCACAGCTCCCCTGTGCCAGGGAGCACCCCTTTCCCACAGGGACGGGCAGTGACCGAGGGGGACTAGAGGAACATGCAGGGGAGGTGACATCAAGACACTTCCTCCCCAGCTGTGCCCAGCCCTCAGTGACCCTGCACAGAGCTCTTGCTCCCAACCTTGTGCCTCAGTTTCCCCATGTGTGACACCACGGCAGCAATCCCAATGTCCCACATGTCAGGAGGATAGACAGGGTCCCACTGCTGATGGTGGTGAGAACAAACACCCAGAGGCTGTGGGGATGGCGGTGCCATGACAACAACCAACTGGTCTGGAAAAGTTCTACTAAGAGTCCTAAAGCTCTTGGCTGAGGCCACCTGCCACTACATGGGGACCCATGGAAGGGCTCCAGCCCTGGAGAAGGGCTGGATCTGACCCAAATCTCCCCTAGAAACACATCTCAGCCCCAGCTGGCCTTGGCACAGCTCAACACCACCCCAGCAAACATGATGGGCTGAGTGAGAGACGCCCAGGGTGGTCCCTGGGTGCTGCAGCCTGCGGGGGACAAGGACAAGGCAGTGACAAGGCAGGGAGCAGGCAGGCCCAGCCCCTCCCACGGCCAGGCCGTACCGCAGCAGCGCTCCCAGCAGCCTGGTGACATTGTCCGAGGACTGGATGACGATGACGGGCTTGGCGAGCAGCTGGGACACGTCCAGCTGCAGCGGGAGGGAAGGGGAGCAGTCAGGGGGGCACGGCCCCCGCCCGGCCCCGCCGCCGGCACTGCCCTACCTCACGGATGGCGTTCTGGTTCAGCGCCAGGATGAGCAGGGCAGAGGCCCCCAGCACCAGGGCTCGCTTCATCTGCGGGGACAGCGGGGACACCATCAGGGGACAGCAGCGCTGTGTCCCTGACAAGCTCCTGTCCTGCTGCAGGAAGCACCCAGCACCTCTCTGCCACGGTGAAGGGTCAGAAGGGACCCAAGAGGGGTCAGAAGCTGTCAAGAGATCCCTTGGCCACTAAGCACAGACCAGGACCCCCCAGATGTGGCCAGGAGACACCCCAGGTGACACCCCTGTGGGTTTGTGACCTGCAAACACCACAGCAGCCCTCAGGTCTGGCAGGGGACAGGGCCAGGCAGAGGAGACAGGGTCACACAGAGGATCACCTTGGTGACAACGGCGGTGGTGAAGGACTCCTCCTTGGCACCCCGGGGGCCCTCGGCCGGCTCCTCGGTGCCCACGGGCACCACCCCGATCCAGCTGTCAGCAGCACTCAGCTCCGGCTCCACGTCACCCACCTGGAGACATGGCAAGACACGGAGAGCTGGGATGGACCCCAAGGTTCAGAGCACCCCCGAAGCACCCACATGCCCCAGGGGTCCTGGGGAGCCAGGCACAGTGTGGGGACAGGGACAGCAGCTGGGGTAACACAGGGAAAACGGCCTGGCCTGCACTGCCTCGGTGTCCCTGCCGGCACCTCCTCTGTGCTGCTGGCCACACCCGAGCAGTGGCTGCCTGCCCTGGCCAGTCACCCAGCGCCTCTGGCCTCCCCACCAATCCCCCAGTGCCTCCCAGTGCCCTTCAGCTCCCACTCCTCCCCTGCCTCACTCCTTTCCCAGTGCCCAAGGACTCACCCCAGCACCCACCGGCCCACAGTGTCCCCTCCCTCCCTCCCTCCCTCCCTCCCACTGACCACTGCCCCGCCAATGCCCCCTGGTTTCTTAATGTCCCCTGTTGCCACTGCTTCCCCCTCATCACTGCCCCCCAGCACGCACGTCCCCAGCCCCGCACCCCTCGGTGTCACCCAGTGCCCCCAGTCCCCACCGTTCCCCTCCCTCCCTGCCCCATGCACCCCCAATGTCGACGGGGACGGGGACACGGGGACCGGGATGGGGACAGGGATGGGGACGGGGACGGGGACGGGGATGGGGACGGGGACGGGGATGGGGACGGGGATTGGGACAGGGATGGGGACAGGGATTGGGACAGGGACAGGGACGTGGACAGGGATTGGGACAGGGATGGGGACAGGGACGGGGACGGGGATGGGGACAGGGATTGGGATTGGGACAGGGACAGGGATGGGGACAGGGATCGGGATGGGGACAGGGACAGGGATTGGGATGGGGACAGGGACAGGGACAAGGACAGGGATCGGAACAGGGATCGGGGACAGGGATTGGGATGGGGACAGGGACAAGGACAGGGATGGGGACACGGATGGAGACAGGGACAGGGATCGGGACAGGGATCGGGATTGGGATCGGGACAGGGATGGGAATGAGGACCGGGACAGGGATTGGGACAAGGATCGGAACAAGGACAGGGATTGGGACAGGGACAGGGATCGGGACAGAGATTGGGACAAGGACAGGGATCGGGACAAGGACATGGACAGGGATCAGGATGGGGATCAGGACAAGGACAGGGATCAGGATGGGGACTGGGACAAGGACAGGGACAGGGATCGGGACAAGGGTCTGGATAACAACAGGAACAGGGGATGGGGATGGGGACAGGGACAAGGGTTGGGATAAGGACAGGGACAGGAACCAGCGCTGGGACAGGGATAGCGGCCAGGGGAAAGGAGATAGGGATGCAGACCAGGATGAGGACAGAAAGCAGGAGAGGCACAGTGACAGGGAGCAGGGACCAAGACTGAGACAGGGACAAGGACCATGACCAAGCTGGACACTTGGACAGAGCAGGGACAAAGAAGGTGATGGGGACCAGGAAGATGGCAGGCACCAGGAGAGGAACAGGGACAGGGATGGAGATCTAAACACGGACAAGGGCTGAGACTGGGCTGGGAACCAGCACTGGGACAGGGATGGGGCAGGGACAAGGACAAGGACAAGGATGATACAGGGATGGGAACAGAAGCAGGAACCAGGTGGAAAACAGGAGCAAGGAGAGGCACTGGAAGAACAACAGGAAGTGAGACCAGCATGGGGACAAAGCCAGGACCAGGATGGGGACAGGGAGAGGGACCAGGAGGAGGAGGGAATCAGGAAAGAAACAGGGGCAGGGACTGGGAGCAGGACAGGGACAAGCACTGGGACTGGAATGGGAACCAGCAGGAACAGCAGGACAGGAACAGGGATGGACTCAGGGAGCAGGAAACCAACTGTCACCAGGAGATGACAGGGACAGGAACAGGCATGGGGACACAGATATCCACATCCCCGTGTGTGGATACAGGAACACATGGGGACACAGGGACACGTGTGCTCTGGGGAACAGGGACAGGGGCACCCACAGCCATGGCACAGGCAGGGACATGGGCACCCCTGGGTGACATGGACACACACCAACACCAGAGTACCCAAAACACAGCAGCCCCCTGCACGGAAACCCCTCAAACCCCAGCCTGGGGGTGCCCAGCAGTGTCCAGTGCCCCATCCTGACCTCTGGGTGCCACATCCTGGCCCTGCTCTGGCCACGTGTGCCCAGCACATGTGCCTCCGGGGGATTTGCCGGCTGGATTAGCTGTGGCATGGGCCCAGGCTGACCTGCTTTTGGCAGGGGCCACGCCAGGAACGGGACTCGGGGCTGTGGGACCCGATTCCCGCGCCTGCAGGGTGCCACGGGATGGGTCTGGGTGTGACCCCGTGTCCCCATCCATGTTTTAAGTGCGGGGGTGTAATCACAGGGAGGGCACATCCCTCCTCCCACGGCCGCAGCCGGAGCCGGTTGAACCACACGGCGCAACATCCCGATTGCAACGGGTCTGGCTGTGCCATAAACAACAGCCGGGAGCACGGCTGGCTCAGGAACCCGCCTGGCACGGCGAGCACGGACGTGGGGGACCCCGTGGGCTCAGGGGAACACCAAACTGGGCCTGGGGGGGCTGCTGCTAGAGCTGCCCCATGGAGGGGGCACGTAAGGGGTGTGAATGGCTCTGTGGAGCACCCCTAGGTTTGTGGGATTTGGGTGGCTGCCTGGACATCTGCAGCTCCAGGGGACACTTAGGGGTCCACAGAACATGGGACATCTACGGGTCCCAGTTCCAAGGGACACACACAATTCCATGGCACATAAATGGCTCCTTGGGACACGCAGAGATGGGACACAGATGGCTCTGTGGGACATACACAGCCCCCAGGGACACGTATGGGATGTTTCCATGGGTTATCCATGGACATGTATAACTTCACAGGACACCCGTAGGACATCCACATGGACATCTGCATGGGACAAGTAGGGCTTCACAGGACATTTAGAGCTCTTTGGGACAACCATGTATCCATGGGGGACACAGGGCTCTGTGGGATGTCCATGGCTCTGTGGGATACACACAGCCCCATGGGCATCCTGCTCCTGATCCCCATCTTCCAATCACTGCACCTGAGCCCTCAATCTGTCCCTGTCCCTTCTACCTGGCACCCTGCCCCAGTCCCTGTCCCCTCCACTCTCACCTTGTCCCCGCTCCATTTTCAATCCCTGTCCCCACCTCCCATCCCTGTCACTGCCCTCATCGCTGTCCCCTCTCCCTGACACCTGGCCCATATCACCATCTCCCACCCCACGGCCACATCTCCCTCCATACCCCACTGTCCTCCCACACTCCCTCTACCCCACTGTGTCCCCCAAACTCTCATAGGACCCCCACCCTTTTGTACACTTCATAATGCCCAGAGCCCCTTACACATCTCTCCCTTGCCCCCCACAAATCCCTGTTCCCCGTGCCCCCCAAGGCCTCCTGTGCCCCCGTTCCCCTTGTTCCCCATATTCCCCATGCACTCCTACCTCACATGTCCCCTGTTGTCCCCAAGTCCCTCATGCCCCCAAGGCCCTCTGTGCCTCCATACCTCAGCAGACCCATACTCCCCATACCCCTCAGCCTCCTCATGTCCCCATATTTCCCTATAAGCCGCAAACCCTCCCAAGTCCTCCATACCCCCCCTATCACTTGCAGCCCCCACAGTCCCCTACAGTCCCCAAGCCCCTCTGTGCTTCCTCATGCCCTCGTACCCCTATAGCCCCCATACCCCTGCAGCGCTGCATTTCCCACGTGCTCCCCATGCCCCCACACCCCTCCATGTCCCCCATA
>NW_024370705.1:1198933-1234171 GCF_014805655.1 Passer montanus | reverse complement strand
CGGGCGGGCCGGGGGCGGGCCCGGGGAGGCGCTCGGAGCCTGCCGGAGCCTCCCGGCCGCCGGGCCGGGCAGAGCCGCCCGCAGCGCACCATGAGCGGCCGCGTCGGGGACCTGAGCCCGCAGCAGGCGGAGGTGCTGGCCCAGGTGAGCCGGGACGGAGCGACCGGGGAGCTGCGGGGGCACCGGGGCCGGGGCCGGGGCCGGGCTGTCCTCCCCGATGTGCGCCCGCATCCGCCGCGGGACCGGCATCGCCCCCACCCGCACCCCGAACCCACCGGCAGCACTTCTGCTCCCGGCCGGGGGCTCCGCAGCCCCCACAGCCCCCCACAGCCCCCGGCATCACCCTCGCTCCCGGCCCCGGGGCTCCCACCGCCTGCTCCAGCCTCACATCCCCCGCTCCAAACGCACGGCATCACCCCCGCTCCGGCCTCCGGAGGGCTCCGCGCCCCAAACCTGCCGGCTGCACCCCGATTCTTGGCCCCAGGGACGTCCCGTCGCCTCCAGACTCCACCCCGCCCCCAATCCCGGCCCCGGGAGGCTCCCGCTGCCTCCATCCCTCATCCCGGACCCCAAACACACGGGCCGAGCCCCGCTGAGGCACTGCCCACCCCGGCCGGACCCTCCTGGCTGGGTCCCGGGGGTCCCGCTGGCTGGGCCATCCCGCCGGTGGGCCCCCATCCCTCTCCCGTCCTCCCCGGGACTCGGGACCCCTCTGCCTCACTGCAGGGCCCTTGGGACGGTGGTCTCCTGCCACCTCCATCCCACCCTGGCCCCAGTCCCAGGGGCTGGGCCCCCGTGGTGCTGCCCACCAGGGAAGGGCCATCCCGGCTGTCCCACCAGACTGGGCTCTGCCGAGCCCCGTTTTCTGCTTCCACCCTTCCCATGGGCCCGGAAAACTTCCTGCCCTCACCGCCGGGATTGCAGGCCCGGGGACACCCAGAACCGGTGATTGTCACCCACCGCGGCCACCTCTGCCAGCCCTCGTGTTTGGGTGCCGGTCGTTATCGGGGTTCAGTGCACCGCGAGGGCACCCCGTGCCTTTATCTTATCGCTGCCTTTTAGACCCAGCCAAATTCCACGGGCGGGCGATGACCCTGCCGGTGCCAGCACGGGGGGCAGGGGCGGGCGCGGGGCACGGAGCCCAAACCGTGCCCGGTGCCAGCCGTGCCCTGGGCGGCTGAGGGAGGCGAGTGGCCGAACCCGTTCGTCCACCACCACCGGCTTTGTCCCAGGGTGAAGGAGCTAATCCCGGGTTTAATTACCCCTAAATTCAGCGGGAGATAATCTAATCAGGCTCATTAAGGGGAGGGCCTCGGCTGGTACGGAGATTTGAGCCGTAGCCTAGTTGGGGTGAGCAGGGCCACAGGGAGAGGGGTCCCTGGCTCCCCCAAACCTCCCAGTGCTGCACCCCAACACCTTCCTGCCTGTGCTGGGAGGCTGTGATCCCCTGGGGGTCACAAACACCAGGGGACACGGTGACCAGCTCCATCCCAAAGGATGCCACTGGTGGGCACTGCTCTGCTTGGTCCCTCCCCAAATCCCCCAGTCCTGCAGCCCAACACTCTCCTGCTTGTGTCACAGGGCTGTGACCCGCTGGAGTGTCACTGAAATGGGGACGTGTGGTGATCTGCTGGTGACTGGTGTCACCCCAGGGATGCCAATGGTGGGGCCTGGCCTGCAGGTGCCTCTGAGGGGCCCCAGCTTTCCCAACCCCCAGTCCTGCACCCTGGCACCCTCCTGCCTGTGCCAGGGGGGCTGTGACCCCCTGGGGGTCAGTGGAGCAGGGGTACACACAGTGACAGCCTCCATCCATCCCAAAGGACACCTGTGGAGGGGACTGCTTCACCCAGTCCCTGTGGGACACCCCGGGAGGAGTGGGGTGGTGACAGCCCACACTCACCCCTTATGCAAGGGCTTGGGGACAGCTTGTGCTGGGGACACACAGAGTATGGAAGCTGGCCTGGGGACAGTCCCCTGCCAGGTGACCGCTGATCCTGCCTGCACGTGGGGCAGGGAGGGGGCACAGGGTGACCTGGCAATGTCCCAGTCCCCTGGCAATGTCCCAGTCCTGGCTGGCATGTTTTTGGGGGTACAAGGAAGGGACAAACCTCCAGGCTTGAGGATTTTGGGAGGATCAGGGACCCCTTCACCAACCGTCCCTCTTGTCCCCGCAGTTCCGGGAGAAGCTGCAGGACGTGCTGCCCTCCCTACCCTCCCAGGACGACTATTTCCTCCTGAAATGGCTCCGAGGTAACCCCGAAGTGGGACAGCGCTGGCGGGGGAGCCCCGTGGGGCTGGCGGGGGGCTGAGCTCTCTGCTCTCTTGCAGCGCGCTCCTTCGACCTGCCCAAGGCAGAGGCGATGCTCCGCAAGGTGAGAGCAGCACCCTGCTTTTGGGGGCACCCTGCTGTGCTGGGACATACCTGCTGTGGGACCCCACGCCCTGGGCCACCAGCCCCAGCAAGGGGGACCCACCCATGGGCTTCACCCTGGCCCAAATCTCACCCTGGCCCACTCTGCTCCTGCTGCAGCACGTCGAGGTCCGCAAGCACATGGATGCTGACAACATCATCGCCTGGGAGCCACCTGAGGTGAGTGTCCCCGGCCTCGCAGGGGTGGCCCTGGAGGGGACCGTCCCCCTGAGCGCCCTGGGGTGTGCGTGAGGTGCCCTGAAGCCCCGTGCTCCCGCAGGTGATTCGGAAGTACATGTCCGGCGGGCTGTGCGGCTACGACCGGGAGGGCAGCCCGGTGCGGTACGAGATCATCGGGCCGCTGGACGCCAAGGGGCTGCTCTTCTCCGTCTCCAAGCAGGACCTCATCAAGAACAAGTTCCGGGACTGCGAACTGCTCCGGCAAGAGTGTGACCAGCAGAGTCAAAAGGTGGGAACCTGCCCACACTCTGCTGGCCACAACCGGCCTGTGGGACCATGTCCCTGCCAGCTCTGTGTGTCCACATCTGCTCTGCCCCTACCAGCCATCATCTTCCCCAGCCCCATAAGTCCCTGTCCTGTCCCTTTCCCTCTGTCCATGCTCCTGCCAGCCCCGTAAGTCCATGTCCATTGCCATAACTCAAAGTCCTCCCCAGCCCTCTCTGGTCCATCCCTACCAGATAATGTCCTTGACAGCCCTGTATATCTTAGAGGTCCCTGTCCTGTTCATTTCCCTCTATCCGTGTCCATTCCCACAACTCAAAGTCCTCCCCAGCCCATCTCTGGTCCATTCCTACCAGATAATGTCCTTGACAGCCCTATATCTCTTATAGGTCCATGTCCTCTCCGTCCCCCTCAGCCTGTGTCCCTGCCAGCCCATGTCCTGTCCATCCCCACCACCCAACGTCCTCCCCAGCCCCATATGTCCATCTCTGGTCCATCTCTCCCAGCCAATGTCCTCACTCACCAGCCCTACAGGTCCACATCCAATTCATCTCCCTTAGCCCCACAAGTCCATGTCCTGTCCACCCCACCATGGACCATGTCCCTCCCAACCCTGTATGTCCATCTCTGGTTCATCCTCTCACTCCACAACTCCACGTCCTGCCCATCCCCACCAGTCCATGTTCCCGCTGTCCCTCAGCCCGTGGCCCTGTCCCAGCTCCCATGGTGCCCCTTCTCCCCACACCAACACTTAGGAGGAGGCTCTGGCTGGCATGACCAGCCTCTTGGGGCCACCCCATCCCAGGTCCCTGTCCTGTTCATTTCCCTCTATCTGTGTCCATTCCCACAACTCAAAGTCCTCCCCAGCCCATCTCTGCTCCATTCCTACCAGATAATGTCCTTGACAGCCCTATATCTCTTATAGGTCCATGTCCTCTCCGTCCCCCTCAGCCTGTGTCCCTGCCAGCCCATGTCCTGTCCATCCCCACCACCCAACGTCCTCCCCAGCCCCATATGTCCATCTCTGGTCCATCTCTCCCAGCCAATGTCCTCACTCACCAGCCCTACAGGTCCACATCCAATTCATCTCCCTCAGCCCCACAAGTCCATGTCCTGTCCACCCCACCACGGACCATGTCCCTGCCAACCCCGTATGTCCATCTCTGGTTCATCCTCTCACCCCACAACTCCACGTCCTGCCCATCCCCACCAGTCCATGTTCCCGCTGTCCCTCAGCCCGTGGCCCTGTCCCAGCTCCCATGGTGCCCCTTCTCCCCACACCAACACTTAGGAGGAGGCTCTGGCTGGCATGACCAGCCTGTTGGGGCCACCCCATCCCTGGACCTCCCTGTGGGTCCTGCCTGATCCCCCCCATCCTCCCGTCCCAGCTGGGCAAGAAGATTGAGATGGTGATGATGGTGTACGACTGTGAGGGCCTGGGCCTGAAGCACCTCTGGAAGCCAGCTGTGGACACGTATGGGGAGGTGAGGGCTCCTGCCCACCCCCCTTCCCACTGCCCGCAGGGGTCTGGGCTGGTCCCTGGATGACGCAGGAGCAGGTCCCTGCACTCCCCATGGCTTGGGTGACCTGAGCTCCCCCATCTGCAGATCCTGTCCATGTTCGAGGAGAATTACCCTGAGTCCCTCAAGCGCCTCTTTATTGTGAAGGGTGAGTTTAGCCCCAGGGTCCTGCTCCCCTTATCCAGGTGCTGGTGCCCCCCTAACGCCCCGCTCTGCCCCCAGCCCCCAAGCTCTTCCCCGTGGCCTACAACCTGGTCAAGCACTTCCTGAGCGAGGACACGCGCAAGAAGGTCGTGGTGCTGGGATGTGAGTCCTGACCCTCCCCAGGGTGTCCCAAATGGGGGTGACACGTCCCCACTCTGCTGTCAGCCTGCCCAGCGGGGATACCCCCACTTGCAGCCCCCCAAACCCACTGTCCTCCCCCCAGCCAACTGGAAGGAGGTCCTGCAGAAGTACATCGACCCCGCGCAGATCCCGGTGGAGTACGGGGGCACGCTGACGGACCCTGACGGGGACCCCAAGTGCTCCAGCAAGGTAGGAGGAGCCCCCGCGGGGTTCTTTCGGGCTGCTGGGCAGTTCCTCCACCCCCACGTCCTCCATCCCTTCCAGATAAACTACGGCGGGGATGTGCCCCAGCATTACTACGTGCGGGACCAGCTGGCACAGAAGTACGAGCACTCGGTCGTGGTCAACCGGGGCTCGTCCCACCAGGTCGAGTACGAGATCCTCTTCCCCGGCTGCGTCCTCAGGTGAGGGCGGCTCCGGGCCGCGGGCAGCGGGTGACAGCCGCCGTGTCCCAGCCCGCCGCAGCCCCGGCCCTGTGCCCTGCAGGTGGCAGTTCCGCTCCGAGGGCGCTGACATCGGCTTCGGGGTGTACCTCAAGACCAAGGTCGGGGAGCGGCAGCGGGCGGGCGACATGACCGAGGTGCTCCCCAACCAGCGCTACAACGCACACATGGTGCCCGAGGACGGCTCCCTCACCTGCTCCACACCCGGCATCTGTGAGTGCCCAGCCCTGCCCGGGCCGCTGCGGGACCCCCGCACCCCCGACCCACCGCGCCCCTGACCGCCCTGTCCCCCCGCAGATGTCCTGCGCTTCGACAACACCTACAGCTTCCTCCACTCCAAGAAGGTGAGCTACAGCGTGGAGGTGCTGCTGCCCGACGCCGCCTCGGCCCAGCAGATCCAGGGGGAGTCCCCGAACCACAGCCCCTGAGCCCCCCGGGCGGGCTGCACCGCGCCCCCAGGACGGCCCCGCGGGAAGATGGAGCCGGGGCCGAGCCCCGGGGCTGCCGGACTGAGGCGGGGCCGGACGGGGCCGGGCGCCCGCTGCCCCCCAGCTCTGTGCCTTATGCGGGTGCGCAGCCGCCGCTGCTCTGCCCGGCGGGCGAGTAAAGGGATGGACTGAGCGGGGTCTGCTCCGCCTCGTGGCTGCCCCTGCTGCCCGCCTCCACCCTGCAGCCAGCCCAGTGCCCCCGCCCAGTGCCCCAGGCCCGCAACTGCCCCTCAGACTCACAACTGCCCCCGCCCGAACTGCCCCAGGCCCGCAACTGCCCCTCAGACTCACAACTGCCCCCCCGCAGCTGCCCCCCAGCCCCAGCCCCGCCCCCGTGCCCGCCGCTGACGCAAGGCCGCGGGGTCACGTGCGTGGCCAGGCCACGCCCCGGCCGCCATCCCGCGGCCCCGAGGGGCGGGGCACGCGCATAACACACGGGGCGGGGCCATGCAAATCAGGTTCCAGTGGGCGTGGTTTGGTGACGTGTCGCCGGGGGCGGGGCATGCAGCGGGAGCGGCGGCGCGCGCCATGGGGCCGGAGGAGCCCGACCTGTACCGGGACACGTGGGTCCGATACCTGGGTGAGCACCGGCAGCCGGGCACCGCCCTGGCACCGGCACCGGGAGCCGGGCACCGGCACCGGGCACTGACATTGAGCGCTGACACCGGGAACCGGCACCGGACATTGAGTGCAGAGCACTGACACTGGCCGCAGCTGCCCCCCAGCCCCAGCCCCGCCCCCGTGCCCGCCGCTGACGCAAGGCCGCGGGGTCACGTGCGTGGCCAGGCCACGCCCCGGCCGCCATCCCGCGGCCCCGAGGGGCGGGGCACGCGCATAACACACGGGGCGGGGCCATGCAAATCAGGTTCCAGTGGGCGTGGTTTGGTGACGTGTCGCCGGGGGCGGGGCATGCAGCGGGAGCGGCGGCGCGCGCCATGGGGCCGGAGGAGCCCGACCTGTACCGGGACACGTGGGTCCGATACCTGGGTGAGCACCGGCAGCCGGGCACCGCCCTGGCACCGGCACCGGGAGCCGGGCACCGGCACCGGGCACTGACATTGAGCGCTGACACCGGGAACCGGCACCGGGCACTGACATTGAGCGCTGACACCGGGAAGCGGGCGCTGACATTGAGTGCAGAGCACTGACACTGGGTAGAGGCGCCGGGAGCTATGGGAGCGCCGGGAACCGGGCACTGACACCGGGTACTGACACCGGAAACCGGGTACCAGCATCGGGCACTGACACCGGGTACAGCCGCGGGGACCTGGGCATTGACATTGGGCACTAAGATCAAATACCACCACTGACATCGGGCACCGGCTATGCAAACGGGGCAGTGGTACCGGGCACCGGCCCCTGTCACAGGGTACCAACACCGGGGACTGGGCATGGACTCACCAGACACTGGTACCGGTACCAACATCAGGCACGACACCAGGAACCAGGCACTGACACCCGGCCCTGCGTTAGGAAAGTGACACCAGACACCGTGTCAGGTACCGGGCGCCACAGGGCACTGCACTGCCCCGGGCACCACGCCTGGTACCGGGCACTGACACCCAGCGCTGGTACCACAGAGTGTGCTGGGTCCATGGTACCAGGCACTGACACCCAGCCCTGGTACCACAGAGTGTGCTGGGTCCATGGTACCGGGCACTGACACCCAGCACCAAGTACTGCGCACTGCCCCAGACACTGATGCAGGTTCTGGTACCAGATACCAGCACCACTCAGCAGGCCCTGGCACTGTGCGCTGGCATGGCACAGCACACAGGGTGACAGCACTGCACAGCAGCACCAGGTACCTGTCACTGTCACCAGCACTGGCTAGTGGCACCATCCACCAGTGCCACCAGGACCAGTTACTGGCTCCTGCCAGGCACTGGGCACAGAGCAGAGCCCAGAGGTGGCACTGTCACTAGCACGGGGCAGTCACAGACAGCAGCCCTGGCAGCGCCGGTGGCAGCGGGTCCAAGGAGACCCAGGCACTCCAAACACCCCGTGTGACACCCATCCAGTGACACCGGGACAGCCTGTCCCTGACCCTGCCATCCCCTCAGGTTATGCCAACGAGGTGGGCGAGTCCTTCCGCGCACTGGTGCCGGTGCCAGTGGTGTGGGCCAGCTACGGCGTGGCCACCGCCTACGTGACCGCCGACGCCATCGACAAGGGCCGGAAAGCCGCCGCCGTGAGTGCCACCCCTCCCAGCCCGCAGCCTCTCCATCCCCGCCCTTCCCCTGACCCCCGTGTCCCCCCAGGCCCACGCACAGGACCCCACGCGCGTGGGGGTGGCCGTGGTGGACACCTTCGTGTGGCAGAGCCTGGCCTCGGTGGCCATCCCCGGCTTCACCATCAACCGGCTGTGCGCCGCCTCGCTGGCCCTGCTGGGCGCCCTGACCCGCTGGCCCCTGCCCGTGCGCCGCTGGACCACCACTGCCCTGGGGCTGGCTGCCATCCCCCTCATCATCACCCCCATCGACAGGTAACGGGGACACCCCTGGGGCGGGGGACAGGCGGCTGCCACCACCCCAGCCCCACAGCCCCGAGCGATGGGGCGCGTTTGTCTGCTTGGAGACCGGTCCCAGCGTGGGCGTGGGGCTGGGAGCAGAGGGTGGTGACGGGCTGGCTCCTCTGCAAAGGGGCTTTGCTGGGGTCCAGCCAGGACATGTCCCTGCCAGGACGGGGATTATCCGGAGCTGAGCCGGGATTAGCACAGTGAGGCTGTGCTAAACCTGGTTTTGGTGGTGCTGGTGTCTCGGGGGATATTAAGGACAGCCCCACCCATCCCGCATCACCTCCACTGCCCCAGAGCCCCCCGGGGCCCTGCTGACGCCCTCTCCTGCCACAGGACTGTGGATTTCCTGATGGATTCCAGCCTCCGCAAGCTTTACAGGACACCAGGAGAGCCCCCGACGTCCCACTGAGCACCACCCTGCGCGCTGGGGAAACTGAGGCATGCTGCTGTGACCCACCTACTGTGACCCCTCACTCTGGTGACCCCCAGAGTGGCCACCCTGCCCCACACTGGTCCTAATAAACCATTTCAAACATGACCCCTGGTGGGTGATGCTGAGGTGCCACCAGAGCCAGGCCATGTCCTCTCCTGGGGGACGCACGGGTCTGGGTGAATCCTGACCCCTCAGGGGTCTCCACCTGGGAGAGGGGGTCTCTGCCTGCCCAGAGCAGCCCTGCTGTCCCCAGCCTGGAACCTTTCCATCTCCACAGCCTCGTGGGACATCCTGGGGGCTGTCCCCAAGGAGCTGCATGGTCTCTAAGGACATAAAATCCACCCAGCCAGGAGGCACCATCTCCAGCACCACAGGCTGGGACAGTGCCACTCCATCTGGAAGCCACAGGAACCTGGAGATGTGCCTTGCCAGTGTAGGGGCACATCTCCATCCCTTGGTGGCATCCACACGTTACCAACCAGGAGAAGCTTTAGAGAAAGCAAAGCCACATTTATTGGTGAGAAGGAGGCTCTGGCCCCATCTGGCCCTGTTTCTCCGTCTCCCTGAGGAGCAGGGCCCCCACCACGCTCTGCAGCTCAGCCTGGAAGGGACACCGCTGCCTCGGTGGCCGCTGTCCCCGCGGGGCTCTGCGCAGGCGCCGGGTGCTCAGGGCCAGCCCCAGCAGCCCCCCCAGCACGGAGACCACCAGCACAGCACTGCCCACCAGGGCCAGCAGGAACCTCCTCCCTGTCCGGCACGGTGCTGGGAATGGCAAACACACCTGGGGCTCAGAGGGGGGTTCAGCACAAGGAGTGGGGTTTTGGGGACATGGGAGAGGGTTGGGGTGTCCCTCACCTTCATACCACGGCAGCTTCTCCTTCTGCACCAGCACTGGTCCAACTGTCTCCCAGTGGAGTGTCCCCTCTCCTGGGAATGCTGTGGGAGGATATGTCCAGGGCAGTCCAGCACAGGTCCAGGAGCCCTCCCAAGACCCCAAAACAACCTGGGGCCACCCTGTCCCACCCCGGTACCTGGCATGTCTCCGTGGAGGGTGTCAGCAGCAGGACAACCGCTGTCACAGCAGCGGCATGGGGTACTCTGGACAGGGTCCTCTGCATTGTGCCAGCTGGGAGAGGAGAGGACAGAGCTGGGGAGGGTGGCTCTAGGGGTCCCCAGACTCCACCACAAGACCCACATGGTGCCACCCCAGAGATGTCTGCAAGCACCTCCACAACACCTCTGCAGCATGGGGGAGCTGGGGCCTGTGGCAATGCCACCAGCTGCCATCAAATAAGAGGTAACATCCAGACCACAGTGGGGTGACTTGGTCTTCCCAGAGGTGGGTTCTGCCCCCAGCACACCCATGAGGTGCTCGTGTCCCCAGACATCCGGCGTACCTGGCCGTGGTGTGGCTGTAGAAGCAGGACCTGGTGGCACGTCCTTGTCCCCATGCCATCAACAGGCAGTGCACGTAGACCTGCTGGGACACCGCATCCTTCCTCAGGGACCCTGCTCTCCTTGCACACCTCGTGGAGCTGAGGCCACCCCAGCAGGAGTGCTGTGTCTCAGGACGGACAATGTTTTGGGACAGCCAGGTCATCCCCCTCCCTGGGACCTCCATCCCACCACCAAGGGCATCATCCCCACCTCACCTGCTCACCCTCCAGCGTGGGGGCCAGGATGGAGAGCTGGAGGACAGACCCCCCTCTCTGGTGCTGGACAGACACGTTCCCCAGCTTCTCCCCGTGCAGGCACCTGTGGCAGGAGAGTGGCACAGGACATTCCAGGGCTGTCTCCAGGCTCTGGACATCCCTTTCCATCAGGAGGTCCTGCAGGACCCCAGGGTGGCTGGAGAAGGAGCCCCTGCTTCCTGCCCCACCAGCACTGACCCACGGCTGTTCACCACCATGAAGACCCTCCTGGAGTGTCCTGGCTGCTCCGAGGTGGTCCAGTAGCACTGATCCACGTGGATCTTCAGGGAGATGCTGGGACTGAAGAGGACACTGGCTTCCAGGTGGATCATAGAGCCAGGACTGAGCACTGGCAGCTTCTCTGGAGTGGCACTGGAGTCCTCTGAGAAGTGTGGGTTCAGTGTGACACCCCCAAACTTATCCCACCAGAGATGAGGGCACCAGACACATCCCAGACAACCATCCCCACAGCTTCCCCCTTTCAGAGCCCACTCCCCATCCTGGCTCTGTCCCCCAGGCAGAATCTCTCCAGAGATTCCTGGACCCCCCCGCCATGGAGCTGAGAGGGACCATGTCACCCATCGGGGCAGAGCTGACCCCAAACCCCATTGAGATATCAGGCACAGGACTGGGAACATCTCAAAGCCCTACACAAGGACAGGGGGGAGTTCCTGCAGGGAAGGCCACCTTTCCTGGTGGTCCAAGTCCTGGGGCCAGCCAGGAGAAGGCACTGACTGCTGCTGGTTGAGCCCAAGGGTCTTGGCTGGACCCATCCCATGGTCTCACCCCCAGAGCACTCACCATCCAGGAGCCTCAGGGTGAAGTTCATGATGGGCTCCTCAGAGAGGGGGTGAGCAGGAACCCTCCCTGTCCCCATGCCTGAGGACATCACTGGAGCTGTCACCGTGTGACCAAGTGGCTCTGAAGCAACTGGAGCCATGGTGGTGCCTGCGAGGGGAGGGCTGAGCCAGCAGCTGCATGTCCCAGACACAGCAGGGACATCCAGGTCCTCAGGTGTCCCCAGGACTTGTTTGGGACAGGTGGCAGAAGCACAAAGGCAGGGAGAGCACCCAGGAGCACATCAGGGCTCCTCTGTCCCCAGCCCCACCCCAGCAGGAGCTCACCTGCACTACAGGAATACACCAGGAGCATTCCCAGCACCATCACCCTGCCCAGGCTGGGGACAGTCAGGAGCTGCTCATGGGGTGGGACACCACTGTCAGTAGCCACAGACCCCACCAGTGCCTCTGATCCCCCTCGCCCAGCCAGGACCCACCAGCCCTGCCGGGACCTCAGGGGAGCTCCAGGCAGCCCCTTGCCCCAACCCTCAGAGCTTGGGATCATTTTAGGAAGGCTCCTCTACCCCAGGCCAGCCCCCAGGTGACCATCAGGAGCCAGCACTGGGCAAAGCAGGGGGCACCCAGCACCCACCTCCCCCAGGACAACCAGTGGGAGGAATGAAGGGGGATCCCAGCCCCGCTCACCTGCCACCTCCAGCACAGCCCCACACACCAGCACCACCAAGCACAGCTCCATCCCTGGTGAGCAGCATCCCCACCCCAACAGCTGGGGGTCTTTAAGGACTTGGGGCTGGGTGCCAATGGGTCCCAGCTGGCACTGATGGGGTTGGGGGCTTTGCTTGGTCTCTGCAGCCATCGGCAGCCCCACACCTGGGGCTGGTCCCACCCCTCACACCTTCCCAGCCCCACCACGAGAGCCTGTGCCCATCTTCCAGTCCCCATTCCATCCACAGCCCCAGTGCCACCACTCAGACTGGTCCTGCAGGTGGTCCTGAGCATGATCCCACACCCACCAGTTAGTCCTGGTCCCATCACACCAACCAGTTCTGTTCCCAGGTGTGATGCTGGGCCTCCCATGCCGTTGTTGTGGTCCTGGTCCTCAGGAAGGTGCAGATCCCCCACAAGGTCCCATCCCCACCAGCCAGTCCTGGTCCTGTGCATGGTGCTGCTCCCACCATGTCCTTTTACTCCTGCACATGGTCCTGATCCAAGCAGTTTGCCCTGATCCCAGTCCACCACACGGCCTGGTCCATCACTGAGCCCTGCTCCCACCTCAAGGTTCTTAAGCCCACCCCAGTTTTGACCCCACCATTGTCAGGATCCCATGGCTGATCCTGATCCCACCAGAGAGTCCCAGTCCCCAGCACCCCTCCTGGTCCCATCACAGCTCTGCTTCCAGCCCTGCTGGAGAGGAGCACCACCTGGGAGCAGCAGCTTGGCCACAGCCAGCTCAGAGACCTGGTGAAGTGCTCGTGTCCCTGGGTCCTGCCTATCTCAGGTGGGCCCATCACAGCCCCAACATCCCACCACAGGCCTCCTCTGAGTGGGCTGACCTGGTGGCCTGGCTGCAGAGGGAGCTTGGAGAAGACCCAGTGCAAGTCCCGTGGCCACCCTGAAATGGGGTGCTCCCCACCAGCAGCAGAGCTGGAGCATGCTGGCACAAGTGGTTTGTGTCACCAGTGATGATGGTCCCATGGCTCTGCCATCCCTGTGAAGCCAGCAGAGCTTCCTGGGGGCACCTGCACACCATGGGCATGTCCCCCAGCATGCAGCAGGGACAGTGGGGACGGAGCCAGGCACCCCATTTGCACTGAGGGTCTCATTCCCCAGCCCTGCCTGGGTGACACAGGACATCCCACCCCCAGGACTGATGGGGACAGTGGTGTCAGGACCCTGGGGAGCTCCCAGAAGGAGTTGAGCATCCTGCTGTGGCTGTAAGAACATCCTCATTCATCCCATCCTGGAGAAGACCCATGGCTCTGCCATCCCTGTGAAGCCAGCAGAGCTTCCTGGGGGCACCTGCACACCATGGGCATGTCCCCCAGCATGCAGCAGGGACAGTGGGGACGGAGCCAGGCACCCCATTTGCACTGAGGGTCTCATTCCCCAGCCCTGCCTGGGTGACACAGGACATCCCACCCCCAGGACTGATGGGGACAGTGGTGTCAGGACCCTGGGGAGCTTCCAGGAGGAACAGGGACTGGCTGAGCATCCTGCTGGGGCTGTAAGAACAACCTCACCTCATTCATCCCATCCTGGAGAAGGAGGAGATGGCTGGAGACCAGCTGGACCATCCTTATATCCAAAACTACCAAATATACAATTATATTACAAAAGTAAATTGTTTTTTTTATTTCTGGTCTTTACAGAAGGAGCTGAACACAGGTGGGAGGACAAGGGGGACCCTTTGCTGGGGGAGGGTGGCCCAGCCACAGGTGCCACCTCTGTGCCCAGCCAGGGCTACTCTCAGTGGGACGTGGCGTCGCCGGTGTCATCCAGCCCAGCTGGGACGCACGAGGTTTGTCCCCAAGGCAGGGTGGGACTGGGGATGGCCCCTGCCCTCAGCATCCCCACCGTGCCCCGCATGGCATCACGGGGACAGTCCCACTGCACCCCTCCCATCTCCTCCCCACACCAGCTGTCACCAGACCCTGTTGGCCTTTTGGGGTGTCCCCTCTGGGGACCAGGACCACGGGCTCCTCTAACTGGGATGATGGGGGGCAGTGAGGGTGTGCCCTTTGCCACAGGGACCTGTTGATAAAGGCTGGGGCTTTTAGGATGGGTTTTCCAATCTCCAAATGGCTCCGGGTGCCTCTAGGTCACAGCCTAGCTGTTGGTGGGCTGAGAACATGCTGCACTCATCACACCCAAGGGCTGAGGCAGTGCAGCAGATTCTGACAGTCCCACACTCCAAAACCAGGGCTCAGTGGGGTGATTTGAGGAGCTCCCGGAGGGCTGGGTTCCCTGTGGGCATCTCTGCCCACCCCGGGCAAGGGAGACCCTCTACCACTGCTGTCCCAACACATCCCTGCCTGCACCCAGCAACCTGGTGATGGATGCCTGCTCCCGCTGTGATGAGGCCACATCCTTCATAAATCCCTCCTCCAGCTTTTCCATGGGGAAGGAAGAAGTGGATCCTGCAGGAAAGCACCACCCCTGGAGCCCCAGTCCTTGACCCCACTGACAGAGGGAGAGTCTCTGCTCTCCTGCCCAAGCTGGGGCTCTGCAGGAAGGTGACAGAGGGTCCCCCCAAAAGTTCCTGGGCTCCAGAGCCTCCAGCCAGTTCCAAACCAAGAGAACCATGAGTAACAAAAACGAAAGCACCTGGTTCTTCCCCAGGGAAGCGGGGCACCTGCCAGCCCCTACCACTTGAGGAAGTCCCGCACGTAGCTCCATAGCTTGGTGATCCAGAGGTTGGCCCCCAGGTCAGTCAGGTACTGGATTTCGGGTGTCAGCATCTTGCGGCACAGCTTCTGGTGCTTCTTGCTGATCTTCTTCTTCAAGTTGTACCCCAGGATGGTCTTCTCCCCCAGCGGCTGCCAGGGCTGCATGGAGGACTCCTGGATGGCGCTGGCATCCACGGCGTGTCCCCCGTCGATGCAGATGCTGGTCATCTTCTTGTTCTCCCTCTGCAGCTCGGCCACGTCCCTGGCCATCCTCTCCCTCCCGTAGGCCTCCACCTTGCGCCAAAAGGTGGCATTGAAGTAGCGGTAGAGCTTGGCGTCGATGAGGTTCCAGGCGGTCGCCTGCTTGTACAGCTCAGGGGTCAACCGGGACACGGTGGAGCCCTTGCGGGCGTTGAGCTTGAAGTAGAGGACGTCCTCCAGCTGCCAGCACAGCAGGTCCTTGAGCAGCACCAGCGACTCATCAAAGTACTCGAGCAACATGACGAGGTGGAAGCGGCGGTCGATCTCCTGGATGTGCTCCTCCACCAGCGGGCTGTTGGCGTCCATGCTGCTGTCGTAGCCGAAGTCGAAGAACAGGAGGTTTTGGAGGTAGTGAGCGTTGAACCCGTTGGGGTCGTAGTAGTGCTGGGGGTCCCGGAGGAACTCGTCCAGCTTATCCTCCCCCGTGATCTTCCAGGTGAGGGGGATGACGGGCCCGAAGTAGTGGAAGGAGGACTCGAAGAGGTACGCGGGGTCCCGCAGCACCGTCACGAAGGTGGTGTCGGGCGGCAGGAGCTTGCGCACCTCCTCGTAGTGGAAGCGCATGTGGTTGCAGATGATGTTGAAGCACACCCCGGGCCGGTAGTGCTGCACCTGGCTGCGCTCGAAGAAGGACGGGTAGTAGAAGTCGTTGCGGCCGTTGGGGAAGGCGAATTTCAGGCGATGCTTCTCCCCGAAGCGGAAGAGGATGTTGAGGATGGTGCTGCTGGCGGTCTTGTGGGTCTTCATGAACATGACGTTGAGCTTGGGCCGGCAGCTCCACCCCGAGGCACTGCCCGTGCCGTTGGACGGGGACGGAGCCTGGGCAGCGGACAGGTGGGAGGAGCAGGAGAAGGGGACGGGGATCCTGGGTGAGGGAAGAGGTGAAGCACCATGGTGAGTGGCACTGGCACTTTGAAGGCTTAGGAATAGTCTGTGCTGGTGGAGCTGGATCTGGGGAGGGGTGCTGGACCCAGGAATAGGTGCTGGACCTTGGGCATATACACTGAACCTGGGAATGGGTGTTGGACCTGGGGACAGGTGCTGGACCTGGGAATGGGTTCTGGAAAAGGAAATAGTTGCTGGAAATGGAAATAGAGCAGGGGGTCTCCATGGACATGGCCATAGTGGTCCTGGTGGAGGTGATGCCAAAAAGTGCATTAAGGGGAGCTCTCCATGGCCACAACTCCACGGAGAGGAGCTGATAACATTTTTATGGGGTATGAGAACTCTTAGCCCTTTGTAGGATCTATGGAGGAGGCTTTGGAGCTCTCAACCCTTTGTAGGATTCATGCAGGGGGGCTAGGCAGCTCTCAGCCCTTTGTAGGATCCATGGAGGAAGACAGGGACATTTCAACCCCTTATAGGAGTCATGAACTCCTCATGGAGTCATGAACTCCTCCATGGAGGAGGTCTGGGAGCTCTCAACCCTTTACAGGAGTCACAAACCCCTCAAGGGATTTGTTGGTGTCTGGGACCTCTCAGCACCTTGTGGGATCCAAGAAAGATTCAGCAACGAGGGAAATAATTCCAGACTTGGCCCCACAGATGAGTTCATGGGCCCTGAAGGAGCACGTGAGGACAAGGAATGTTATCTGAGCTGCCTGAGGCAGCAAACAGAGCCCACAGAGTCGAGTGACTTTGGACATCTGTAATGAAGTCACCAAACTGATCCTTGATAATCCCCACCCAACAGCACCACGTTTGTGAGGCATGTGGACCTTGTTTACAAGCTTGGAGATTAATTTGATGACAGGTGGAATGGCTGGGAGCTGAGCGCTGTGGAGCTCCAGCAGTGAAAGGACTCAAGACTTAATCCTCCTCTCCTCTCCTCTCCTCTCCTCTCCTCTCCTCTCCTCTCCTCTCCTCTCCCCCTTCCCTCCCTTTCCACCCAGGAGCACTGAGTGCCCCACGGTGTCCCCAGCCCTGCCAGGAGTTGGGGACAGGGTGCAGCTTCCAGCAGGAAGGGGACACCTTGGTGTGAAGCCACCAGGGTCTGGAAAGCCCCAGGGCCACCTCCAGCTGGGGGTTCCTGGTGAGGAACAGGGAGGCCGAGCTGCAGGGGGGACACGCGGGGACCCCAGACTCACTCAGTGACGCTGACTTGCAGCGGGGGGACGGCGTAGGAGTAGAGCAGCAACATGAAGCTGGTCAGGAGGGTCCCCAGGACCAGCCCCTTGCACATGGACTTCCAGGGCTTCCCATGCCACAGCATCCTGGTCACCTGCAGGCAGAGAGGAGAGACGTTGGTGCCAGGGACACAGGGACTGGGGGATGTGTGGCTCCGACGAAGCACGTGGACATGTCACAGGCATGGCAATTCCCTGGCAAGCATCCCGCCGGTGCCCGGCGTGATCCACGGCAGATCTGTGGCCCAGGCCCAGCGGCTCTGCCCGCCCAGCCAACCTTTGCCCGCCCTGGGAAAACCGAGCGACTGCCAGGGCGGGAGAGGCTGCAGGGCTGGGACTGGGGGAAAGGGGAGCTGTGGACAGAGCCCAGGGGCAGAGTGGGCAACGGAGGGACAGAGTGGCCATTCTCCAGTGGGACACCACCAGCACCACAGGAGCTCCCTGAGGGTGCTGGGATCCATTTTCCCAGGAAAATTTGCAGGCCGGAGCAGGAGCTGCAGCAGCTCGGGATGGTTTGGGTGCTGCAATACCCTCCCAGTGCAGCCTCTCCAGCCCTGCCAGCAGCACTGGGGGGCTCAGGGCGCTCCACAGGCTGTGGCAGCTTGGGCTGGCCCAGGGTGGAGGCCAGGGACAGGGAACTGGGAACAGAGGGTGCAGGCAGGACAGGCCCCTAAACACACAAAACACACATACACACACAGAGGGCACACACAGACACCCCCGTCCCCTGGTGTGCTCCTGTGTGCACCAGGACACACATCCCTCAATGCGTGTTCATGCACACACAGGCGCACACACAAAATGTGCACACACAAAATGTGCACACACATCAGCTGTGTTCACACACACACACACGTGCACACACAGACACACGCACACAAACACGCTCACAGAGCCCCTGTGCCCCTGCCCCCTCTCCAGCACTCCCCCCGTGGTCCCCATCCCTGTCCCCTCCCTCCCTCCGCCCGGGACACGGCGGTCACCCTCACTGTGACACCGCATTGCAGCAGGGCCGTCCCCTGCGGCAGGACACGGGGACGCGGGGACACGGCAGCCGTGACCGCAGCCCTCCACAGCCGAGCTCCGCGCCCGGGAGCCCCCCAGCTGGGGGATGAGCCCCCCGGCCCTGCACCCCGGTTAGCGGCGGGATCAGCATCGCCTGCCTGCCCCCGCTCCCGCTGCTCCACATCCTCCGGAGCCCCTCGGCCAAGGCTGCGCTCCCACTGAGTAACAGCCCCAAAAATAACACCCCCAAAAATAACACCCCCAAAAATACCCCGCGGTCCCCCACCCCCGCCCCGCATCGCCCCCTCAGCGCCTCAGAGCTCCGCGGGTATCCCGGCGGGATGCCATCCGCTGCCATGAGCCGTGGGTCGCAGCCGGCACATCTCCCCCATGCCCCGGGCAGAGCCCCCCGCTCTCCCCCAGCCGCGGTTACCGTGCCCCGCGGTCCCGGGGTGCCGCTGCTGCCGCCGCTCCCCCGCGCCGGCCCCCCCGGTCGGATCGCCTCGTGCTGCCGAGATTTCCAGCCCGATGAATAATGAATGGAAATGCAACCGGAGTCCCGGGCTGCGGCCGGGTGCGGGGCACAGCGCCGCGGACAGCGGGGGAGCTGCGAGAGGGGCACCGGGGGCACCCCAGAAGCTCATCCGAGTGCCCCCCACATCCCCTGGAGCCGGGAGCGCTGGATCAGGCAGGGCTGGCGCATCCAGCCTCTTCCCGAGTGGTTCCCATGTGCGAGTGGGGGTGCACGGTGTCACCGCGGGGGGAGCAGGTGGCTCTGACTGTATCCCAAAACCACCGTGGGGGTGAGAATGCCAGACGGCTCCAGGAGCAGCTGGAGCTCGGTTTTGCACGGTGGCTGTGATTCCATCACAGTCACCACCTGGCACCACCTGGAAAAGCCACTGGCCCTTTGAGAGGGCTGGGGAGACACCCACTTTTGTGGGTGCTGCCAAGAGGGAGCAAAGCTGGCACCAACTCCACAGGAGCGAGTGAAATGGCGCCATAAACCTCTCTGATGAGCCCCAATGGATCCCAGTGAGTTCAGATGGGTCCCAATGGATCCTGATAGATCCTTATGGGACCCCACCAGGCCCCCAGGACCACACAGCACCGAATTCCAGAGCTCTGGGATGCCAAGGGGATGCCTCGCTCCACCCTGCCTGCCTCCCAGGGGTGGTTCTGGCAAACACTTCCCAGCCAAATATTCTATTGACTTTGCCTTCAGTGAGCAGCTTAATTATTAATAGCTCGTTAGGAGCAAGTGGTGCACTGGGTGTTCTCCTGGGGCTCCCACGGGTGGGGTGTGCCCGCGGCGCCAGCCGGCTGAGATGCCCAGTCGGAGATCACGGCTGCACCCACCATTTCCTCAAGAGGTACCCAGGCCAGGCCACCCAGCTCTGCAGCCCCAGCTCCATGTCCCAGCAGCTCCCCATCTCCCTGGGGACACCCCAGAGTCTATTTTTGGGTTTTTCCTACAGCATAAATTATTTTAGGGCCAAGCCCCTGCCATACACAAGGTGCATGCACCTGCTTGCTCCTGATCCCACAAATCCATGAACAGTTTTCCACAGGCCCCATCCCACACAGGCATGCTGCTTCCTACCCCCCTGCCCCCCTGTGCCCTATGGGACACACGATTCCCCCTATCATCCTGCTCCATAGAGCCGCTTCCTGAGCATCCCACTGCCCCCCCAGCATCCCAACACCCCCTCAAGCATCACACCACCTCCTTATCATCCTGCTGCCCCCCAGCATCCCACCGCCTCCCAAGCAACCCAACAAGCATCCTGCTGCCCCCTTCCCACCGTGCCACCCTCCAAGCACCCCCACACCCCCGGTACCATCACCTTTTGCTGTCCCGCAGCGCTGGCGCTGGGCCGTGCCTCTGCTCTCCTGCGCGGACCGGGGTGCCGGGGGAGCGGGCGGCACGGCGCGGGGGGGCCGATGCTGCTCCGACATGGAACAAGCTCTTCCCGGGCAGCTCCCCGCAAACGCTTTTCCAAAGCCTCCCCTCTGCACCGCGGTGTTTACGGCATCACCGGCATCGCGGCCCTGGGTCGCCGGCCTGGGAAGGGGGAACGGGACAGCAGTGGGAGCGGCTGGCGGGGGACGCGGGGCTGCGGCCGGGCACTGCCCGGCTCCCCGGGGCCGGCCCTGGGTGCCTGCGGCCACCCCAAGCCACCCGGCCCCCACCCACGGCCGGGGCACAGAGGAGCCATTCAGCCCGCGCCGCGAACAACGGCGACATTTGTCTCCATCTGTGCCCGCGGCCTCAACGGGGACATTGTCCCCGCGGGCCGCACCGCCGGCCCCTCGGCTCGCTGCCACCGGCCCGGCGTGGCCCCACAGCCCTGGGTGCCGGCGGCTGTCCCTGGGCGGCGGCACCCACCTCCCGCCAGCCACCGGCCTGCTGCCCCTCGTCCCACAGCACCGACGGCCCGGCCGTCACCTCCCGCAGCCCGAGCTCACCTGCCTTTGGGGAGCTGGCCCCCGCGCCCCGTCCCAGCCGGGCCACGCACCATCGGCTCCCCTTCATCCTCCCGCAGCCTCCCCGCCCTCCTTCCTCCCTCCCACAGTTTCCATGGATTTATGGCCTTAATGAGAGCAATATTCTGGCATCTCCAACCTTGGTGTGACATCTGTGGGACAACCACGATGCCAGCAGCCTTTCCACCCGCCTCTTGTCACAGCAGCCAAGTGGGGGCCCAGAGGGTGCCCTGGCCACACCAGGAGGGCTCAGCCCTGTCGCTGGTCCGTCACCCTGCATGTGGCAGGGTGGAAAAGGGGCTCTTGTGCTCCTGGATGCAGCCTAGGCTGTTCCTGCTGCCCTTAGTCTGTCACTAAAGGGGGTGGTGTCAGCGCTGGGGCCCCAAGCAAGGGGTGACCACCCTGGCCATGCCTGGGACTCACCATCCCTGCTGGGGGTGCTCGGGGTTCAGAGCTTGTCCCTACAGGATTTGTGGACATCACCTTGCAGTGAGGTGGCAGCTCTTGCCTCATCCCTGGCAGCTGCCCCATCCTGCCTGACCACACCAGGGTAACCTGCACGACCCCCCGAGATCAGGAAAAGCCAGAACACCTCAGTTTTCATCATCATCATCATCATTGCAAGAGAAGGGGTGAAGACAGTCACAGGATGTGCTGTGGAACTGGTGGCGTGGGAGTGATGAGCTGTCCCACCCTGTCTCTACAGGGCACCTCTCCCAGTTCCAGGTTTCCCCCTCTTTTTGGGATGGGTCATAAGAGGATACCAGATTTTCCCCCTTTTTGTGGGCGGGTTATGAGGGGATTCCAGGTTTCCCCTGTGTTTTTTTGAGGGGATGGATTGCGAAGATTTTCCAGGTTTCCCCCCCACCTTTTTTTTTTTTTTTGAATGGGTCACAAAGTATTTCCAGGTGTCCCATTTTCTGGGGAATGGGCTGTAAAGGGTTTCCAGCCAGAAGAGAGCTGCAGTGGCCGGTATGTGGCAGCTCAGCCATGGAATGCTGACAGCCTGGGGACAAATGTGACCAGCAGGGAAGCTGCAACCCCCCATTCCCCACATCCACCACGTCCCGGGAGGGCTCCACCACCTCATCCCCACCCCTGTCCCTGTCCCCCCTGGATTTGGGGGTGCAAAGCAGCACTCACTGAAAGCTGTGATGGCCGGAGCCGTGGATCCTGAGGGAGCCGTGGATCCCGAGGCGTTGGGTGAGGAGGCTGAGGGTGGCAACACTGAGGGGTCACACTCGGCCGGACGCACGCCTTTATGTGCCGGGGAGGCCCCGGGCGGCCGGACCGGTCTGTGGCCACCGGCACCGGCCTTGCCCGGCCGGCCCAGCCCCGAGGCCTGGCTGCGAGGGAGGCCTGCGGCTGGGGCTTGCTTGGGGCCGGGGTTTTGGGAGCTGGGGCTTGCTTGGGGCTGGGGCTGGTTTGTTTGGGGCCGGAGTTGTGGGAGCTGGGGTTTGTTTGGGGCAGGGGTTTGCTTGTTTGGGGCCAGGCACACTGGGCCGGACGCACGCCTTTATGTGCCGGGGAGGCCCCGGGCGGCCGGACCGGTCTGTGGCCACCGGCACCGGCCTTGCCCGGCCGGCCCAGCCCCGAGGCCTGGCTGCGAGGGAGGCCTGCGGCTGGGGCTTGCTTGGGGCCGGGGTTTTGGGAGCTGGGGCTTGCTTGGGGCTGGGGCTGGTTTGTTTGGGGCCGGAGGTTTGGGAGCTGGGGTTTGCTTGGGGCTGGGGCTGGTTTGTTTGGGGCAGGAGTTTTGGGAGCTGGGGTTTGTTTGGGGCAGGAGTTTTGGGAGCTGAGGTTTATTTGGGGCTGGGGTTGGTTTGTTTGGGGCCGGGGTTTTGGGAGCTGAGGTTTGTTTGGGGCTGGAGGTTTGGGATCTGGGGTTTGTTTGGGGCCAGAGTTGTGGGAGCTGGGGTTTGTTTGGGGCAGGAGTTTTGGGAGCTGAGGTTTATTTGGGGCTGGGGTTGGTTTGTTTGGGGCCGGGGTTTTGGGAGCTGGGGTTTGTTTGGGGCAGGGGTTTGTTTGGGGCTGGAGGTTTGGGATCTGGGGTTTGTTTGGGGCCAGAGTTGTGGGAGCTGGGGTTTGTTTGGGGCAGGGGTTTGTTTGGGGCTGGAGGTTTGGGACATGGGGTTTGTTTGGGGCCGGGGTTTTGGGAGCTGAGGTTTATTTGGGGCAGGGGTTTGTTTGGGGCAGGAGTTTTGGGAGCTGAGGTTTATTTGGGGCTGGGGTTGGTTTGTTTGGGGCCGGGGTTTTGGGAGCTGAGGTTTATTTGGGGCAGGGGTTGGTTGGTTTGGGACTGGGACTCTCAGGGCTTGAGGCCCCGTTCAGGGTCTCCTGATCTGTGAGGAGCCCCAGCCCTGGGGTGCCCCAGGGGTCAGTCCTGCTCCTCCTGTGAGAGGGGACAGCAAGGAGAAAAACAAAGGGAAAAGCCTTCCAACCCTCTGAAGCTGAAAGAAAAAAAAAAGAACGGGAAATAAGAAAAAAAAAGGGAGGGGAAAAAAAGGGGGGGAAAGAGGTCAAGGGGAAAAATAAAATAAAAAGGAATAAAAGACAGAAAAAAATGAAAAAAAAATTGAAAACAAAGGGAGAGAATGGAAACAGTAAAAAGAAAAAAGGCACTTAAATAAAATTGAACATTTTAAAAAATAACAAATAAAAAGGAAACAAATATCTAGGAAAAGAAACTAAATCTGAAAGTCTGGGTGTTGCCAGCTGTTCCCTGTCTGAGCTCACTCCCAGGGCTGTTATTCTCCAGATCCTCTCTGTGTCCCCACAGCAGTGCCAGTGGTATCCTCCAAAAATTCCTCAGTGAGACAGCCTTCACCACATTTGGGAACAAAGGTGTGCCCACAAACCCCACAAGACACCGTGTCCCCAGCTGCAGTGTCTCCAAGGTGTTTTTGGGGGAAAACCCAGGACTGACAGACAACTGCTGATGCAAGAACACATCCAGCAGGATCAGCAACCCTGGCAGCAGCCATGGATCTCCACATCCATCCACATCACCCCCTGAGGGGCCTCCCCCATGCCCAGGCAGAAGGAGCAGACAACAAACAGCACCAGGAAATGCGTCACCTTCTTTAATTAAAAATAAAAATACAGGGGAATATGGTTTTCTGTGTGGATACTGGGAAGCAGCTGCAGGCTCTGCACTCCTCTGCCCCGGGGAGCTCCTGGGAGCCAGGCTCAGCAGCCAGGGCTGTGCAAATTCACAGGGAACAATCCCAGAGCTCTCCCTGGCCTCCTCTTCCTCACGCAGAGGTGGCACCAGCACGGAGAGGACAGTCCTTGTAACACCGACTCCACAGAGGGCAGCGGGGAAAGGCAGAGCAGCAGGTGTATTTACAGATGGGAAACATTTCAAACACAGCATTTCTGCCCCGGGAGCAAAGACAAGGGTTTTCCACCCAAAAGCAACAGTGGAAAACCATCCAGGAGCCCCGGCCCCGTCATGCTTGACGTGCCTTCTTGTTCTTCTTCTGCTCCTTGAGGGCTGCGTCGTGGGCTTTCCTCTTCTCAGCCAGTTTGTTGGCCTGGGGAGAGACGCCGAGACCCTCAGCCAGAGCAGGACAGGGCCTGCAGGCCCTCGGTCCCACCCAAGCTCCAGCTGCACGTGGAAGATGGACCCCACAGCACCGGGATCGGGGCTGGGGTACGGAGAGCCCTGAGGGGACACAGAGAGCTCTGCCTGCCCGGGGCAGCCTGGGGACACTGGCAGGGACCTCAGCACCTTCCCCAGGGACAGGGAGGAGCAGAAGGAACGTGGGGGTTTGGGAAGAGCCCGCCCCAGGATGCAGGTGAGGGGCCCAGCCTCCGTACCTCGCGGATTTTGCGCTTCTTCCCAAACATGATCTTCTTGTAGAGGTACTTCTCCCTCTTCTTCATCATCATGATGGCCAAGCGCTTCTCTTCGCTCTGCTGCTCCTGCTCCAGGCGCTGCTTGTCCTCCACCTGCACCTTGCCTGCTGTCACCTTCACAGGAAGCACCTGTGGGGAGCCAGGGAGGTCAGGATACCGGGAACCCACCCTCCTTCCACAGGGACAGGCATTTCCAGCCCTTTCACTGCGGCCTGGGAGAGGCACAGCTCTCACAGCCAGCCCCTGACAGGGCTGGCAGCTGCAGCTCACGAGTGTGGGGCCAGGAGCACTCCTGGAAGTGTTCTAGGTCAGGCTGGACAGGGCTTGGAGCAACCTGGGACAGCAGGAGGTGTCCCTGCCCATGGCAGAGGCTGGAAAGGCTTGGAGCAACCTGGGACAGCAGGAGGTGTCCCTGCCCATGGCAGAGGCTAGAACAAGATGAGCTTTAAGGCCCCTCCCAACCCCAACCATTCCATGACTTTGAGTATCCCAGTGGTCCCAGGGACACTCCTCAGCAGGGACAGGGGCACCACAGCTGCCTCCTTGGGCTCCCACCTTGTTGCTCTGTGTGCTCTGAGTCTTCTGCTCTTCCATCTTCTGCTCCTCCATCTTCTGTAATTTCATCTCCTCTTCTTTCTCAGACTCATCTTCCTCTTCCTCCTCTTCTTTGTCATTGTCACCTTCCTCCTCCTCATCTTCCTCCTCCTCCTCTTCACTCTCTTCCTCTACAAGGAGACACCGCCGTTACCCTTGGGATGCTCCGGAGCAGGCACAGCCCAGCTCCCAAGCTCCTCTGAGGGCTCCCAGCACCTGGATTCTCTCCCCTCTGCAGGGCCAGCAGCTTCAGCTTCTCTGGAGGGACGTAGTCACCCTCCTTCTCCGTCACGAAGGGCGAGAGGTGCGGGGGCAGCAGGACCCCGGGGAAGTAATCGGCCACGGGCAGGCACAGCTTGGCGTTGACCGAGTCAAAAACCCACTGGGGCTGCAGGTAGTACCTGGGCAGGGCAGAGGGTCCCACCTCAGGCTCTGGAGCCCGTGGCACAGCTCAGGGATGGCTGCTCTGGGGAGGGCCCCCTGCTGCACCCACCTGCCAACCACCTGCTTGTCCAGGCGCGGCCGGTCGATGATGTGGTGGGTGATGGACGGGTCGGAGGCGTCGTAGGTGGCACCGATGCACAGGGACTTGTCCCAGGACACCTGGCCACCAAAGCACCTGCAGGCAACGCCACCAGGGAGTCAGGCAGGCAGGCGGGACCTCAGGGGCACCCCACCCCAGGACATCGGGTGGGTTGGCCCCACAAGTCCTGCCAGAGGGGGAGGCCAGGGCAGCCGAGGGTCTCTGCCCACCACGCACCGGATGACGAAGGCCAGAGGCTCCCGGGGCACCTCCCTGTTGAGGAAGAAGCGCAGCCCCTCAAAGAGCTTCTTGTGCTTCTCCAGAGCCTCCTGCTCCTTCTTCTTGGCATCCATCAGCTCTGCTGTCTCCTGCTCAGAGCAAAGCCCTCAGCCTCCTCCCCACACACAGCCCTTGCCAAGGAGGGGTCTCAGGAGCTGTCCCCAAGCTGCCAGCCTGGGCATAGCACAGGATCCCCCAAGGCCAGGGATCAGCCCCCCACCAGCGTCTTACCCCCTCCACTGGGAATTCATCCATCTCCACCTCGTCCTCGTGGGTTGGAGCCACAGCCCGGGCCAGGCTGGCACTCAGAGCCGAGAGCCTCTGCAAGGAGAGGACACGGAATCACATCCAGGGGGTGGGAAAAGGAGCAGCCCAATGGGGGAAGGGGATTTATCAGAGTAAGAGGCTGGAAGAGCCATGGCCCGGACAGAATTCAGCCTCCTCCAGGCACTACCCCCAGCATGGGACACTGGGGGAACCCTGGCCATGCAGGGGGAGGCCGGTGGTGCCCGAGGCTGAGCCCAGCTCTGCCCTACAGGAACAGGGAGTTTGGGATCAGCCCCCTCCACCCTGCAGGGATCTGGCTCTGTCCTTCGGTGCCACGCCAGGAGGGCCATGGGCAGCACACGAAGGCCACCGTGTCCCCATGGGTCACAGTGCCAGCAGTGTCCCTCACCTCCAGGTAGCTCTCTGAATCCATGGCGTACTCCTTGCCCTCTGCAGGCTTCAGCTCATCCTCAGCCTGGCTGTCGATCTGGGAGGAAAAGGGGTGAGCTCCCAAAAACAGATATGCCAAAAACCTCTCATTTCCACCCTCCATCCCACCAATCCGGATGCCACCACCCCAGGGTGGGGCACAGTGACCCCGGGGGTGGCCTCACCTTGGGGGGGTACAGCAGGTTCAGGGACTGGTAGAGGCGGAAGTTGACGAAGCCCAGCAGGGTGGTGTAGAACTCGGTGAAGGTGGCCATGACCCGGTAATCCACGTCTGTGGGGTGCTGCCAGCACACGGCACGGGACACAGGATAAAGGACTCCCCTCCACAGGGCCCCAAAGGATCACCCAGCTCAGCGCTGGCCCTGTCCAGACCCCCCAACAACCCCACCCTGTCCATCCCTGGCAGTGCTGTCCAAAGGCTCCTGGAGCTCTGGCAGCCATTCCCTGGGGAGCCTGGGCAGTGCCAGCACCCTCTGGGGGAAGAACCTTTTCTTGAAAACCAACCTAAACATGCCCTAATCACAGAGATGTCCCAGCCACCACCAGACCCTGGGCAGGGAGAACTCTTCAGGCTTCCCCCAGGGTCCTGCTGCCACCCTCCATGCCTGGATACATGGAACATCTCATCCCATCATGGATGGGGATCTTGGGGTTTGGTCCAGGGACTCCAACTCAAGGTGAAAAGTGCAGGGTATGGCAGAGCTGAACAAGAGCAGGACAAGGGGAATGGCTTCCCATAGCCAGAGGGCAGGGATAGATGGGATCTCGGGAAGGAATTGTTCCCTGGGAGGGTGGGGAGGCCCTGGCACAGGGTGCCCAGAGCAGCTGTGGCTGCCCCTGGATCCCTGGCAGTGCCCAAGGCCAGGTTGGATGGGGCTTGGAGCCACCTGGTACAGTGGAAAGTGTCCCTGCCCAGGGGTGGAATGGGATGGGCTTTAAGTTCCCTTCCAACTGAAAACATTCCAGGGTTCTATGATTCAGAACCATAAAACCACAAAACCTGAACCCAACTGTGCTCAGTCCTGGAAATCCCGGGAGGGAATGCAGAGGGCCCTGCTGTGCCTGTGAGCTCCTGCCAAGGCTCAGGGGAAGCTGTCCCAGCACAGTGGGGACATCCCTGTGCCCTGCTGCCTGGGGGACACAGCAGAACCCCTGTGGGGAGGCTGCAGGATCTGACTCATCCCTTCCCTCTGCTCCACCAGCCTCGCTCCCACAGGTTAATCTTTAATGGCTGATAAAGGGACACGTTAATGATTGGGGACACCAGGAACTGGGGAGACTGGTACCGGCAGCCCTGGGGCATCCCCAGGTGACAGGAGGCTGTGTCCCCTGTGCCCCTGCAGCCAGGCCCTGGTCTGTGTCCCCTGTGCTCCTGCAGCCAGGCCCTGGTCTGTGTCCCCTGTGCAGCCAGGCCCTGGTCTGTGTCCCCTGTGCCACAGGACGCTCCCTCACCCCCTGGTGATCCCCAAGGATCCCGGGGTGATCCCCCAGGCTCTCCCCAGTACTCACGTCGTGGGCGAAGGCGTAGGGGGTGATCCAGGTGATGGGCTGCCCCAGCACCTCTGCCTGGTAGTAGATGCCCTTGATGGAGAGGAACACCTGGCGGGACAGAGCCAGGCTCAGCGGAGGGAGGCGGCTGTGTCCCCCTCCCTGGCAGGAGGATCCCGAGATCCCAGGGGGATCCGTGACCCCACAGGGCAGAGCCTGGGCAGGGGGAGCCCCCAGCAGCCCCTCACCTTGCGCAGGGAGCGCGAGGCAATGACGTAGTTCTGGAACTCCACGGCCAGGCGCCGGCACAGCTGGATGGTCTGCACGTGGCACTTGCCCGTGCGGGGGAAGGTGGAGAACAGGCAGCACATGGACAGGGCATCGTCCAGGTCCCGCAGGGCATCCACAAACGTGGGGTACCTGTGCCCGGGGGGACAGGGGGTCACAACCAGCCCCAGGGCCCTGCAGAGCTGCTGGGGCTGGGGGACACCCCGGTGAGACAGCAGTGGGAACTGGGGAGCATCCAGCTGCACATCCCAGCAGAGCCACACAGTGATGGAACATCCTGATCTAGAAATGGTTATGGGGTTTCCACAGGAATGGTTATGGGGTTTCCTCCCTCCCGTGTCCCCTCCTTGCCCATGAGCACCAAACTCACAGAGCCTTGGCAGCACTGACCCTTCATGAGCCCTCTGAGGAAAACACCCCACAGGGAGAGCCAGGGGAGTGCCCTGTGTGCTCCTGGAGCCACCCAGGATGGCTGGGCATTCCCTGCTCTCCCATTCCTTCTTCTCCAGCCCAATACACAAAATTCCACCAGTAACTCCAGAAAGTGCACATGAGGCACATTCCCAGAGATGGATGGATGTGGTGAAAGATCTGAGAATCCCAGGAATGGTTTGGGTTGGCAGAGACCTTAAAGCCCATCCAGTGCCACCCCTGCCATGGCAGGGACACCTCCCACCGTCCCAGGCTGCTCCAAGCCCCAGTGTCCAGCCTGGCCTGGGGCACTGCCAGGGATCCAGGGGCAGCCACAGCTGCTCTGGGCACCCTGTGCCAGGGCCTGCCCACCCTGCCAGGGAACAATTCCTAATTCCCAATATCCCATCCATCCCTGCCCTCTGGCAGTGGGAGCCATTCCCTGTGTGCTGTCCCTCCATCCCTTGTCCCCAGTCCCTCTCCAGCTCTCCTGGAGCTCCTTCAGGCCCTGCAAGGGGCTCTGAGCTCTCCCTGGAGCCTTCTCCTCTCCAGGTGAGCACCCCCAGCTCTCCAGCCTGGCTCCAGAGCAGAGGAGCTCCAGCCCTTGCAGCATCTCTGGTGCCTCCTCTGGACTCTCCAGCAGCTCCAGGTCCCTGCCGTGCTGCCCCAGGGCTGGATGCTGCAGGGGCTCAGCCAGGGCTGCCTCACCTCTCCTTGACGATGTGGTCGAGTTTGTAGGTGGGTTTGTTGTCCTTCAGCCTCTCCACAGTGCCCCACTCGCTCTTCCCGTAGGCCTTGCGCAGCTTCCTGACGAACACCTGGGGGCACAGGGGGCCGTGGGGGCACCGTGGCCCAGGGCAGCCCCCGGGGGGGCCCCTCGGGGGGCACACTCACCTTGTACTCCCGGAACTTGTTGACGATGGGCTCATGGAGCAGGAACTTGATGTCCTTGAGCAGGTAGAAGGTCCTGGGGGCGGTGGAGCCCTTGTTCACCTTCTTCTTGTGCTTGGGCTCATGGGGGTAAATCCCCTTGAGGATGCAGAGGCGCCTGGGGACAGGGACAGCGCTGGCACGGGGGGGGGGCACGGCTCCCCCGAGTCCCCTGGGACTGCCCAGCCCCTCCCTTGGAGGGGAACCCCGGATTGGGCAGCCTGGAACCCAGAACAGACCCCGAGGGAAAGGGACACCCAAGGGACACCCCTTGGGGACGAGTTCAGGGTGTCCCAGCCCCACAGCCAGCACAGAGCTGGGGGTCTGCTCCCCCTCTGCTCCCCCCGGAGGGCTGTGGGGTCCGGGGCGGCTCCGGGGCCATGGCGGGGATGGGGAGCGGGGGGTGCTGAGGCTGTCCCGGGGAGGCGTTTGGGGGTCCCGGGGCCGCCCCCGCACCCCCGCGGGCTCCATCGCCCATCGCTGCCCCGGGGGTCCCGGGGGTCCCGGGGGGTTCGCAGGAAGGGGGTTCGGGTCCCGCGGGGCGCGGCCGCACCTGAAGTCGGGCAGGCTCAGCTGCAGCTTCTTGCGCGCCCGGTTGCGGGTGATGTAGTTGGTGGCGGCTCCGCGCTCGTACTGGGGAGAGACGGCGGCGTCGGGGGCAGCCCGGGGAGGCGGCGGGGAGCCCCGCAACCGGCCCGGGGCCACCGGCAGCCCTGGGAGCGCAGCGGGAGGAGGGACGGGAGGCGCGGGATGGAGGGGCCGGAGGGGCAGCGGGCCCGGGCGGAGCGGGGGGCGCGGGGGGAAAGGGAGGAGCGGGCAGGCAGCGGCGGCGCGGGCCCGGTACCTTGCGCTGCTCCAGCCCGGCAGCACGGGCACCGGGAGCGGCACCGGGAGCGGCACCGGGAGCGGCACCGGGAGCGGCACCGGGAGCGGCACCGGGAGCGGCACCGGGAGCGGCGCGGGCACCGAGCGGGCCGGGGCAGGCGGCACCGGGGACTCAGTCAGGCGCGCCACGGGCAGCCCAGCGCCCTAGCAGGAGGGGTCCTGAGGCGCAGAGCGCACTGGGATATTGCGGTGCCGCGTGGGGCATGCCGGGATATAGCGAGGCAGGGACGGCGCGAAGCACGTCGGGATATACCGTGGCCTAGCAACGCTGGATATGCCGGGATGTACCGGGGTGGGGCTGCGCAGGGCATGCCGGGACACAATGAGACACTGGGGACATGGAGCACGCCGGGATATAGCGAGGCAGTGATGGCGCGGGGCACGCCGGGATATAGCGAGGCAGGGATGGCGCAGAGCACGCCGGGATATAGCGAGCCAGGGGTGGCGCGGGGCACGCCGGGATATAGCGAGGCAGGGATGGCGCGGAGCCCGCCGGGATATAGCGAGGCAGGGGTGGCGCGGGGCACGCCGGGATATAGCGAGGCTGGGATGGCGCGCGGCACGCCGGGATATAGCGAGGCAGGGATGGCGGGCCTGCCCGGGGTCGGTCGCACACCGGGATGGCGGCTGCCGGTCCGTGCCCGGAGCTGCGGGACCCGCTGCCCTCCTGTGGTCCCTGACGCCGCAGCACCGGCCGGGGGGCCCACAGTGGGGCGGGTGTTTGGAAACCCCCGGGCCCGGGGGTCTCGGTAGCAGGGGCTCCCCAGGCCCGGCCCCCGCGCTCGGGTGCCCCGGGCTGACGGGACAGGAGCCCAGCGGGGCCCGGGATCCCCTCCTGGGCTCGGGCATTCGCTTCTGCGGCTCAGCACCGCCCCTGCCCCCGGCGGGGGGAGTTCCACCTCCTGCGGCTCACACCGCTGGCTTTCGGGATGTTTTGGGGGGCTCGTGGCCCCTCCCCGCCTGTCCCGCGGCTCCCGGGCTGAGCAATCTCCGTTTTCTCAATTAAATCGAGCTTGGAGGCGAGCACGGCGATTCTCCTTTCCAGGGGGCGGGTTTGGCCGCGTTCCAGCCCTGTCTATTTTCGGGCTGTGGCCGCCGGCGTTGCCCCGAGCAGCGGCGCCTCGGGTCGGGCTGTCCCGGGCGGGCTGTCCCGGGCTGTCCCGGGCGGGCTGTCCCGGGCTGTCCCGGGCTGCCCCCGCTGCCCCCGCTGCCCCGGCCGCGCCTCAGCCCAAGCTGTGCGCGGGTTGTGCTGACTCGGCCCCGCGTGCGGAAGCGGCCTCTCGCCACACCTTCCGCGCTGTCCCCGCTGCCGGCCCGTCCTGTCGCTCCCGGCTGCCGGCGGGGCTGTGCCACCCCTGTCCCCTGTCCCCCGGCCATGGGGCTGCCGCTCGTGCTGCTGCTGCTGCTGCCCGCGCTGCTGCCCGCCCGCTGCTGCGGTGAGTGCGGCCCCGGCCCCCGAACCCGCCCGGCACCCGCGGGCCGGGGCTCGCCCTGAGCCGGGGAGGATGAGCCCCATCTGCAGCCCCATCTGCAGCCCCTCGGTGACACATTCTGCGGGGCTCGGCTCCCCCCGACCCAGCCCCTGCCGCCCCTTCCCCTGCCCGGAGCCAGCCCGTGCCCAGCCCCAGCTCGGGGCCCTGGGGACGGAGGTGTCACCGCAGCCCCCGCCACCCCTCGGGCCCTCTGTGCTCCTGATCCATGGCACATCTCCTTGTTTCTTCCTCTCTTTTTTGATGGGAAACCCGGAGGTTGTGGGATTTGGGGGGGACGCGGAGGGTGTGGGGTGCGTGGCTGGGTGGGTGCCGGGGTCCCTCCCGGCACGGCTTTGGGGGGGCTGTGGAGCCGCAGGGCCGTGCCGGGGGGTCCCGGCCCTCTCGGGGCCCCTGACCTGCGCTGCCTCTCCCGGGCCGGGCAGAGCCCCCCGCGGGCTCGGCGGGCGCCGTGCGGGCGCTGGGTGCGCGGCTGCTGGGGCTGGCAGGGGACCCCGCGCGGGACCCCGACCCCGCCGTGTACCTGGCCCTGCGCCTGGCCCGCGAGCACGACCCGCGGCTGGAGCGGCGCTACCTGGAGCGGCTGCAGGACACCTTCCAGCACCCCTACGGCAGGTGGGTGCCCGGGGTCCCCACGGGCCTTTGGGGCTGCCCCTGTCCCCCGTGCTGACACCCTGTCCCCGCAGGAGCCTGCAGGGCCACGGCCACTCCCGGTGGGACGCTGAGCACAGCACGTACGTGTGGGTGTCCCGGGGTCACCTGGGGGCAGGTGACAGCTCGGGCGGTGTCCTGGGAGGTGACCGGTGCCTTGCAGGAGCAGGGAGGAGCCCCCGCACACGGGGCGGCTGGCGCTGTACCTGCTGGGGCTGCAGGCCACCTGTCCCCCGCTCAGTCCCCACCGCGCGCTGGTGACGTGGCTCAAGTACTACCTGGAGGAGGACTGGACAGGTGAGAGTGTCCCTGCGGGGTGAGTGCCCACCTGGCACCTACACGTCCAGCTGTGAGGCACCGGCTGACCCTGGTGACACCGCACGTTGTCCCCAGGCTCCCGGCGGCAAGGCCACCCCGTCACCAGTTACTACCAGTACGGGCTGGGCGTGCTGGCGCTGTGCGTGCACCGCAAGCGGGTGCGGGAGGAGGTGGTCCGGCGGCTCCTCACGGCCCAGCACCACGGAAGGCTCGGGCACGGTGGCAACACCGTGGGTAAGGGCCCGTGGGCACAGGCGGTGCCACCGCGGCGGGTGTGTGGCTCCGGGGTGACACCGGGGTGTCCCTGCAGACACCGAGGCTGTGGTGGCACTGGCCTTCACCTGCCTGGAGCAGAGGAGGTTGGTGGGGACCGGGCTGGCGGCCAAGCTCCGGGTGGCCGCACACGAGGCCAGCAGGAACATGGCCAAGGCCCAGGGCCCCGACGGCATCATCGGCAACATCTACAGCACGCCGTGGGCGCTGCAGGTGGGTGCCACCCGAGGGGACAGCTGGGCTGGGAATGGGCAGGGGGGGAAGTGGGTCTGCAGATGTGGGGTGCAGAATTTGGTGCAGATGTGGGGTGTAGATGTGGGTGCAGAATTTGGTGCCCAGGCAGAGGCAGCTGCCCTGGGGCAGGTGATGCTCAGCAGTGCAGTTACCAGGTACCCAATTCTCCTCCCTCTTCCCACCACCTCCACCCCTCCCTGTCCCAGGTGTTCCTGGCCACGGGTGAGTGCCAGACGGAGCCGGCGTTCGGGCAGGCCATGGCTGCCCTGCTGGAGAACCTGGAAGCCTTCGGCACCGCCGCCACCATGGCCCAGGTGCTGCCGGTGCTGCACGGCCGCTCCTACCTGGACATCGCCTCCCAGCCCTGCGGGGAGGAGCCAGGTGGGAGCCGGGGGAACGGGACTGGGCTCAGCGCTGGTGTCACCACAGGGGCGGCTGGGTGTCACCAGTGCCGTGGTGGCTTCTGGCAGACACGCTGACACCCCTGGACATGGAGCCCCTGGCCGAGGTGCCGGGGAACAAGACGGTGGAGCTGGTGGTGGAGTGTCCCCTGCCCTGGTGCTACGAGCTCCGGCTCTATGACCGCGTGGTGCCCGTGCCTGCCTCTGCCTCCCTGCTGGACGTGCTCCAGGCGGCTGCGGCGCGGGATCCCCGTGACTTCAGGTGTGTGGGGTCACGCTGTGTCACAGGCCGTGTGTCCTGCACCTGTGCCCTGTGCCGGGCTCACTCTGGCTCCCAGCTGCCCTTGGAGCAGCTCTGTACCCCCCAGCAGCGCCGAGGCCGCACCCTCGCCCCCCTGACCCCGCTGTCCCACCGCCAGGTTCCACACCCAGGACACCCCCCAGGGACCCTTCCTGACCCAGGTGCTGGGGCTGGAGGCCCGGCAGGAGAAGCGGAACTACTGGCAGATCCTGACTGCGCCCAACACCCCCCTGCAGATGGGTGAGTGCTGGGTGGGGGTCCCTGGGGAGCTGGCAGGGGTCCCCCCAGCCCCGTGGCTGCTGTCTCACCCCACACTGCACCTCTCCCCACAGGTATCGCTGACTACAGACCCCAGGATGGGGAGACCCTCATCCTGCGCCTCAGTGAGTGGTAGAGGGTGGGGGGTGATGGCAATGAAACCCCCACTGTGGGCACAGGACCTGCCGGCTCCCTGCCTCCTCCTTTCCGTGGGCAAGCACCCCAAATCTGCCAGGGCAGGGGGAGGGTGGGAAAGGAATGCATTGGGAAAGGACACGATGCCCTGTGTCCTACAGGTGCAGGGGGACAGGAGCACCAAAACCAGCAGCTCCTGCAGTCCTGGTCTCACCCGGGAATGGGGCAGGCAGCCGCTGGGGGCAGCCGTTTTTGGGGTCTCCAAAGCATTTTTGGGACGGCCAAAAATTTGGGGAGTCCGAGTCAGCGCTGTTCGTCCTCAGCAAGCTGGATCCTCCTCCTCTGTAACCCCCTGGGGGTACTGAGCCCCCAGTGTCGCGGGGCCCGCGGTGCCGAGGGGCACCCCCAGGCGTGCCCAAACCGCGCGGTTCCCCCGCGGTTTAATCCAGCCCCCAAAACCCCCGGGGCAGCGGCGGGTCGGGGGCGATGGCGCCGGGGCCGGGGGGGGCTTGGAGGCGGCGCCGCTGCCAGCGCGGAGCCCCCGCGGGGAGCCCAGGGCCGGGGAGCCCAGGGCCGGGGAGCCCAGGGCCGGGGAGCCCGGCTGCCCCGGGGCCGTGCCCGCCGTGCCCCGCCCGCCCGGCAGTGACGCGCTGGCCTCGCCGGGCGGAGCCTCCGCCCTCCGCTCCCGCCATCACCAAACTTTCCGCCGGCCCCGGCCGCCGCCTCCCGGCACATGGCACCGCCGGCCCGGCGCTGAGCCCCGCCAGCACCCCCGGCCGGGGCGACGCCACCGCGGGCAGCGGGGACAGCGCGGCCGCCACCGCGGGGA